>NC_089842.1:172772346-173074429 GCF_035609145.1 Eleutherodactylus coqui
TGGAGGATACACACTGTACGGTGTCATACCAAAGGACCAACAGAGCATGTCCATTTTTAATTGCATTGTCATCTTGTGACATATACAGATAAAAGGGGGCCCCATAGCAGATCAGACTGGGCCTCATGTTATGGTTCTGGTTTTTTATACTCAGGACAGAGGGGGCCTAGTGAGTGTTTTACCCTCAACACACTTTCCATGCCCTTTGGGCTTTTACACACCCCTTGTTTACTAATGATGCAGTTCCTCAGGATCCAGTTCAGGACTACCGATACTGTAAAGGTATTGTATTATATTTTATGCAGTATTGTCATGTCTATAGCAAGAAATATGTGAGTAATAAATACATTGTAGTTAAACTTTACTAATAGGGTCTCAAATGCTGTGCATGCAGCTTTGTCATAATAATTTTTGTAATGTTTTACGAAGATAGAAGTATTACACATGCTATAGACTAAAATTGTTGACTTGTTTAACCTTGTGGGGAGTATAAGGGGGTTGTGAATATATAATTTCTTACATTGTAACAATAAAACAGAAAAGCTTGGAAACATCACTTAAGTGTTTCTCATTGTTCTCTTCTCTTATGCATGGATAAATAATTAGGCATACCTGATTGATAAGGATACAATGCCCACTAAGTATCACCTAAATTAAAAGCCCATTTACTCGCACTGATTATTGCTCAAAATTCACTCAAAAGCCATCGTTTAGGCGACAGTGCATAAATGCTCCCATCTTTCACTTTTCGGCTGAATGATGATTTTTAGGTGAGCATAAAATCCAGCATTCAGCTGGAGAGAAGATAACACAGACCACATGCTGTGTTTGCTGCCCATGGTGCTGTATTCTCCACAGGAGCGCTGATTACAATGTATTCAGCTTGTAGCCCCATGGCAGAACAAAGTAGCTGAATGCAGACACCAGACCACCTGCTGTTCTCTGCATACAGGTCCTGGAGGCTTGTTTACTTGCAAATGAAGGTGGTACGTTGGTAATCGACATTTTTTGAGCTATAATTGTTGCAAGTAAATGTGCCCATCTTTCACTTTTCTGCTGAATGATGAGTTTCGGTTCACCATGAAATCCATTGTTTGGCAGAATTGCTGATAAGAAGGACCGCATGCTGTGTTCTGTCCGGGGGGGCGCTGATTACATTGTCTCAGCTGTCAGCCGCATGGCAGAACAAAGGAAATTTATTCAGACAACAGCAGGTGGTCTGCTCTCTGAATATAGCTCCCTGCGGCTCGCATGCTACTATTTGGTACTAATAGGCATTAGCACCAAGTAGTACTTTATGCAAAATGATCGTTCAAAGGCCATCTTTTGAGCAATCATCTTTGTGTGCAAATGCACCTGAAATGGACCTTTAGTGATTACTTTACCAGATACCAAAGGGGTTGGGGCCACCCAGGACTTGACCCACTCTCTCTTTCCAAGGAACCCATAGCAGTTGCATGTTATGGTTTGTATGCCTTTGTTGTTATCATTGCACAAGCAAGACATATAATTAGTAAGGTCAAATAGATTGTAAATCAGCCATAAGAAATATAGACCATAGGGGTGAATGATTTAGCTCCAAAGTCAGTGTCAAGTGGTTTGTCTTTTTTGGACCTATAGGCCAGTCTGTGCCCACCAGTGAATCCTCTGATACTGATGTTGATACTGTGAAGTGACACAGATTGCTGAAGGAGGGCAAGGAATATTCCAGATACTTGTGGAATAAGGCACAAGAGGCAAGGAAAGTCTCTGTAAACTTTATACTGTACAACCCAGAACAGTCAAACTGGGAATGGAGTCAGTTGCCTGGTTTGGCCACTTAAAGGAGATGTCCCGAGGCAGCAAGTGGGGTTATACACTTCTGTATGGCCATAATAATGCACTTTGTAATATACATTGTGCATTAATTATGAGCCATACAGAAGTTATAAAAAGTTTTTTACTTACCTGCTCCGTTGCTGGCGTCCTGGTCTCCATGGTGCCGACTAATTTTTGGCCTCCGATGGCCAAATTAGCCGCGCTTGCGCAGTCCGGGTCTTCTGCTGTTCTCTATGGGGCTCCGTGTAGCTCCGTGTAGCTCCGCCCCGTCACGTGCCGATTCCAGCCAATCAGGAGGCTGGAATCGGCAGTGGACCGCACAGAAGAGCTGCGGTCCACGAAGATAGAGGATCCCGGCGGCCATCTTCAGCGGTAAGTATTGAAGTCACCGGACCGCCGGGATTCAGGTAAGCGCTGTGCGGGTGGTTTTTTTAACCCCTGCATCGGGGTTGTCTCGCGCCGAACGGGGGGGGGGTTTAAAAAAAAAAAAACCCGTTTCGGCGCGGGACATCTCCTTTAAGGACAGTTTTTAGACTTCAGCAGTAGTCAGAGAAACAGAACATCAGCCTATTCCAGCAGGAAAGGCACAGTGTTTGCATTACAACAACTGTTGAGAATAGTGGTTCTCGGGACAACAGTGTAGCTCATTTTTTCCAGTCTTTATTCCTCCCAATCATTTGGTGCTCAGTGACTTTTCTATGTCCCAGTCTAAGACACATTCGCTGTAGCCTACTGATTTTGCCCCTCAACTGTTGCAGATCTGCTGTTGAGTCAAGTCTTCTACCCAAACAACTCTACTGCAACACTCTGCCAGTGATATGGGTGGAATGTACATGTAGCAAGAGCATATACTCAATAACGGCACCTACTTGTCAAAAATTGTCACGCTGAGTCTCACTGACTTGCTCCCTTAACTACACCCTTGGTGGGAAAACTACTCCATAATATTGCTTCGCCACAGGTCCATGTGAGTCCCTTGCGTTCTTATGCTGATTGTGACTACTTGCTGTCAGGTACCCTACCAATCATACTGGGACATATTATCCTCCAGCACAATATTGCCCAGGGCATTGTTGTACAGGGTGATTCAAAAGTAAGGGCCACCCGGAATATCTTCTGAATAAAAATAAATACCCAGAAAGACATCCAGTGAGTGCAAAAACAATCAGGAAACTTATTCAGAAGTTCTCAGTTTGTCCTGGATACTACCAGTTTTCCTGAACTTCTGAATCCCTTTCTTGCACTCACTGCCTGTCTTCCTGGGTGTTCTTGATTGAAAACCTTGGTCACCTCTTGTGAACTTCTATTACAGACCATCAGGATGTTTTCAATTCTGTCCTGCCTGGTTAATGGCATCTTCTGGTACCTGAAAAGACATGCAATTACTGTTTCCATACCACATAATTTCACATAAAAACTTAGTTAACATTCAACATGACATCATCCATAGCTCGAAAATGACTGCAGATATTAAAAAAATGACTTCAACTATTAATTTCTGATTCAATTATACCCTTACATCATGTGTCCCATGACCTACTTTCTACTGAAGTTTCTTGGGCTGAATCTAAAGTGGCTGCCACCAAAATGGCTGACAGGTACCACCACATTGCCAAAAAAGTTTTCCTCCATCCATCTAAGTGTCCTACAAAGTGGCCCTGACTTTTTAATCCCCTTTTATAATGCAAGCTGAGAACCTCTACACCCACAACATAACATGGATCTCTTTTACATAACATTGTGTCAGACAGTATACACCGGTTAAAAACATAAGGCTATTTTCTCAAGCACTTAACCTAAAAAGAAGAAAATACACATATCTCATGAAGGCTCCTCCATGCCTTACAGTACCACACCATAGGAACTATGCAAATGTGCTGTGGTAAAGAGTGATGAATACAGATAAGCATTAGAATGGGCAAAAAGAACTACAAATTCTGCTATGATTTAGCAATCCAAGAGGTAATCTCTATATCTATGTTGATACCAGTTTGTTTCTAATCAATGATCATTGGTTCTGCAAGTAGTTGCAAAAATGTGTTGAAAATATTAAAAGAATATAACAAGGTAAAAATCTTTGTGCTTCAACCTCCCATGATCTGTGCCAACAAATCCTATCTCTTATGTCTAGGAGTAACCAACCGTATACTTAGTAAATAGGAGAGGCAAGGAATGATGTCTGTTATTGTAATATACTCCAATCCAATCAGTCTGTCGCCGGCCCCTGTGCCTATCTAATGTCTTGGCTATAAATGATGAAAGACATGTGAATATGGCTTGGAGATAAAGCAATAAAGAATTGGATGTGCTGCATATTATTATTCCAGAGCGCACATTCACCAGCTCAATCCCAGATCACATTTCATGTGCAGTGGAAGAGAAAACACCTTCGGCAAAAGTTGTCAAGTAAAACTGTCAATGAGTACATAAATATATAAGCAAATGAAGTTATTATTCTTGGTTGGTGCACTTGTTGTGCCAGGGATGCTACATTTCATTGTTTTATTCATTGCTTCTTTATTAAAGTTGCCCTATTAAGTTTAATTGAATTTCTGGAAGGGTGTTTTTAATTTCGTGAAAGACTATAAGTTGAAGAACAGCAGTGTGCGATAGGAGATAATTATTAGTGTTGCTACAGTTTTTAGGCATAATAGTATGGGAAAAATAGTGTTTGGCACAGTTGCTGCATTTGTTAGGCTGGACTTTACTTCACCTGGAGCAAAGCATCAATTAACGGTCATCACCCTCTATTTGAATACCCTGGCTACGGCACAGTGGCTTCCATTCTGGTAGGATCAGGGACTTCGCTGTCTGATGACAACTGGGCTCCAGCTGAATATTCCGTCCTGTGTGAATCCACCCTTAGGCCTTGTTCACACAAGCGTGCATTTGTGCGCGCGTATGTGCACACAAAACCACGCGTCTATTAGAACCATTGTTTTCCTATGGTGTGTTCACAGGCGTCCAAATTCACATACCTGCAAAAGATAGGACATGCTTGCACCATAGGTCCATGCAGCATGTAAATATTCCCCACGGGGAGTCCCTTCATCACTCAACACTCTGACAGCACTGAGGGGACAAAAGAACCCCCTGCCACAGCTGTGGCAAAGGAACGCAATGTTCTCCCATTGCTTTCAATGGGGCTGGTGCTGCTGCCGGCGGCCCAATTGAAAGCAATGGGCTGCAGGCAATCACTGCAGTAATTTTCGGGGAAGTGCTTTAAATATAAGTAGCAGGAAACAATTTTTAAAAATTAAATATCTTTTTAAAAAAAAGTAGTGGTACAGCAAAAAAAAAGTTATATAAATTTGGTATCGTAGTAATCGTACTGACCCATATAATAAAGTTATCATGTCATTTTTGTTGCAGTGCATACGCTGTAGAAACAAGACCACAAAGATAACAGAATTGCATTTTTTTAATGTTAGTTCAATTTGAAATTTTTAAAAGTTTTTTAGCACACTATATGGTACAGTAAATAGTACTATTGAAAAACACAACTCATCCCACAAAAATAAAGCCCTCAGACAAGTGGAGAGGAAAAAACAAAGATGAGATAAAAAGACGCTGTGTCATTAAGGGGTTAAATACACACACTGTGGTAAATGTTTATGCTCACATTTAGTTTTCAGCTCTGGCGCTGGCTTCTGCCTCAGGGATTTGTTACATCAGGTTTTGGTTTTCGTTCACGGTAGTCTGGTTTATGCTCTTGCGGTTTTGGATTTTCCTCTAAGCTTTCTCTAGCACTGGTGTGAGTGTCTATGGGAGTGTTATGCTTCCTGTTGCACTTGCCTAGCAATTAGAGAGGGCTGTTATTTCTGTCTTGGCTGTGAACCTGTGCTGATTATTCTCAGTCTTCATCTGATGGTTGTTGCAATAAGAGCTGGATATTGGTCACAGTTTGCTCATTCGCTCAAGCAGTCAGTTTAGATTAAAAAAAGATGGCAACATTTCTTTTTTTTTATTTGACTCTACTTAGAGTTATTTAAAAGTTTTTCAGTACATAATATGGTACATTGAATAGTACCATTGAAAGATACAACTCGCCCCACAAAAAGCAAGCCCTCATACAGCTATGTTGATCGATAAATAAAAACTGAAAAGGAAAAAAAAAAGAGCCACATACTTAAGAGGTTAAAAAACTTGGCTATATAGCAATGTAGAAACTAAAGCTTTTTTTAACATACAGTATTTTTATTATATATTTTTTGCTCCACTTATTTCTCAGGTTTTTTTCTTTATATAATGCTATGCAGAAAACAATCTGTAGCTAAATGGTTGCCATCTCCTTCAGCAATGGGAACCTAAAAAAGGTCAGTTTTAAAACAGTGCCACTCTTGTCCAGGGACTGTGTCCATTATGGCATTGCAACAACATGAAATTAATTAGGGTATAGCTGCACTACCCCACATAGCCAAAAGAGAAAACTGGCACTGTTTCTGTGTATAGACAGAAGGATGAATTGTCGAAGATTAAAGAGTTCTTTAGATGAGATATTATCGCCTTAATTGTTTGGCTACAGCAGGGGTACACAACAAGCGGCCCACAATGCCATTCAGTGCATTCCCAATCATCTGGACATAGAAATATATATGTGGGACTGCTTACATGTAGTTTTCATGTTGTGGTGAACAGAAGTGGCACATAGCAGGGCAACGGGCATGGACAAATACTAAGTGTGCAATCTGTAGTCATGTCTGGGTCCCTTATATTTTAGGACAAGCACTAAGAGTGCACTACGGTATGTAGCTATTGGACCCCCTATATATTAGGACAAGTACTAAGGGTGCACTATGTAGCCATGTCTGGGTCCCCTATATATTAGGACAAGTACTAAGGGTGCACTGTGTAGCCATGTCTGAGTCCCCTATATATTAGGACAGGTACTAAGAGAGCACTGTGTAGCCATGTCTGGGTCCCTTATATATTAGGACAAGTACTAAAGGTGCACTATGTAGCCATTGTCTGAACCCCCTATATATTAGGACAAGTACTAAGGGTGCACTATGTAGCAATGTCTGGGTCTTCTATATATTAGGACAAGTATTAAGGGTGCACTGGGTAATCATATCTGGGTCTTCTCTATATTAGGACAAGTACTAAGGGTGCACTATGTAGCCATGACTAGACCCCCTATATATTAGGGAAAGTACTAAGGGTGCACTATGTAGCCATGTCTGGGTCCCCTATACATTAGGACAAGTACTAAGGGTGCAATGTGTAGCCATGTCCGGGTCCCTTATATATTAGGACAAGTACTAAGGGTGCACTAAGTAGCCATGTCTGGGTCCCCTATATATTAGGACTAGTACTAAGGGTGCACTGGGTAGTCATATCTGGGTCTTCTATATATTAGGACAAGTACCAAGGGTGCAATGGGGAGTCATATTTGGGTCCCCTATATATTAGGACAAGTACTAAGGGTGCACTCTGTAGCCATGTCTGGGTCCCCTATATATTAGGACAAGTGGTAAGAATGCACTGTGTAGCCATTTCTGGACCCCCTATATATTAGGACAAAAATTAATGTAAGCAGTGTCTTAATTTTGGGGAATAAGTGCCACCTGTTGGAAGGGAGCATTCCTTCAAGCCAAAGTCAGACTCTTTATACAAGCCTTGTAAAAATGACTGGGAATTAAAAACAAAGCCAGACTCCATATACAGACAGCTGTTTCAGGGTTTTTGCCCTTCATCAGTGTCCAGTAGGAGTCAGGCTTTGCTAGTGAGAGGCCTGGGACAGGGGTTAGAAACGCTATCTAGGTGCTCTCCTTAAGGAGAAAAGATAGCATTATTTTCGGGGAAACATAGTATATATATGATTAGTGGGCTTTTATGGCATTTATCACTTAGTCATGCAAGCTCAGAGATTAGTGTGGTTTGACTGTTAATCAAGTTCAAACTCATTAACTGAGGCAAGCTATACAGTGTCAATACCGTTAGACAAGATATATTACATTTGCGTAATTTCAGGCAATTCGCTGTGTTTGTCCTAGGCTCAGCATGAGCTGCTTGGAAACTCACAAGCATCTAATTACGTTTGCATAAATGTAAATTGTTTTGGTATCATGTGGAAGCAGGCGAGACACTGAACAGATTTCCGCATGCTCTTGAGTAGGCTGCCGGGGACTGCCTTGGCATTATGATCTGTAAATTAGGGTGCAATGTGTGGGTTCATTGTAAACACAAGCTGGAAAAAGCAGGCAGTGAAGTAACAGAAGGCTCTATTCACTTCAATGGTTTCTACGGCTGTAAAATGCCAGCTGAATAGTAACCATTAACGAACGCACAAGGAGTATAGAGGTTTACCGTCATATTAGAATGGCACAAAAAATATCTGCACCTTTAGGCCGCTTTCACAGGGCCAAAAAAATGTGTGTGTTGCAAGACGCACAAATCTTGTATGAATGTGAACCCCATTCTTTTAAGTGGAATCATATACATGAGTGATTTTATTCTCGGATCACATTGCAGTGCAGGAAAAAATGGCGGCATGCCCCATCTTTGGAACGCCTAGCCTATTGGTTTCAATGGGGCCAGAAAAAACATTACACGATGTGTAGGATGCACGCAAGTGCGATGCGAAGTTTCCCATTGAAAACAATGGGACACGCTTGCCGAATCCCCGGCGTGGCTGAAAGCTACTACCCTCAAGTTATAGGAGGCGTTTTCAACATAAATATGCCTGGCATCCAAGGGGACATTGCGCGTTCCCCGAATGTGATATCAGGCCAAGTTTTATGGGCCGATATCATGCTTGCCTGTGTGTAATTAGCCTACGGCAGGCTTCACATGAGCGTAAGCGTATTTGCATGCGCATATGCGAACCTTTTTTGGAAATGAACAATGTTTTTCGGAGTACGCATCAACGTATTTTATTGTACTTTTTGTGCCTGTAAGGCATTTTTATTTGCGCGTGGAAAACAACAACGCACTGATTGAAATGGCTAATGAGTTCCAGATGTGTTCTTTCTCCTGTGCAATCACGCAATGTTTCACACATCTCCTTGAGTATTGCGGGTCCATTGACTTCTATGGGGACCTTTGGTGTGCAAATCCACAGAAAAATAAAACATGTTCTATTTTTTTTTTTTTTTTTGTTCAAACCCATTGAAATCAAATATGTGTGCAAATACACCCGTATGAAGCTGGCCTTAAGGTTGGTCAAAAAAGTGCCCTGTGGATAGGTGAGCCTGAATATGGAAGTAATGCAAGCATTGAGGTACCTCTGCTGCTTATAGTATTTTTGCTCTGGAAGACCCGGCACGTCCATGTATTATATAGGCAGCCTACAGTGTTCAGTGAGAAATCTGTAAGGCTTCTTTTGTCCTGTGGTGGTGCTGCAAAGAAGTAACAAAAGCACACATTAAAAATGAGAATATACAGCTAACCACGGTGGACATCCAAATCCTCAATCCCTGATATAAAATGATGGTGAATCGGGATATATCGCTGCATCAGTAGCAGGAGTGCAGGCTCCAAAAACAAGGGATTCTTCCACTCATCTTCAAAAAGATTAAAAGCAAAACAAAGTATTCACTCGTGCTTTAAACACCAACATATATCTTATGAAGTTGCTTACGCGTTTTGAACAACTCAACTGGTTCTTACATGTAACTAGAAGTTGACTGTTTTTTTCGAAACGCTTAAGCGTCTTCCCAAGATGTACATTTGATTTTTAAGCATGAGAGAATAAAATATAATCCTTTAAATCTCTTTTATCCTAGGTTGAAATCTGACATCTGCATGCAGTTTGTATGTTCTCTCTGTGTTTCATAATAATCACCTTTAGGCCGGCTGTCCACGGGCAATGCGGTATCCCACAGCGAAGCTCCACCGTGGGAGCCGCCACCTGGGAGCAGGAGCCGCCGGCGAATCTCCGCCAGTCAGCCCTATCTAATAGATAGGCTGACAGAGGAGAATTGGGGTGATTTGCAGTGATTCTCCGCATGTGGACAGGTGCCGGCGCTTTCCATAACAATGCTATGGGAAGTGTCAACCAGAGAGATTCGCCAGCGGTTTACCGCCGGTGAATAAACTGCCGTGGACAGGGGGCCTTATTTATACATCACATACAATCTACATGCAGATGTTGCCCTTGGTGAGAGTTGAACCTATGACACCAGAACTATGAGGCAACAGTGCTAAGCACTGAGCCACGATTCCTCTTCTTCTTGTCACAGTGCAGAGGGATCAGCCCTATTCTCATTTGTACAAGGAAAGACCAGAAGCAATGAAATGAAACTGAAAGGGAGGAGACACAAATTAGATATTAGACAGTGAGGGTGATCAATGAGTGGAACAGGTTACCACGGGAGGTGGGGAGTTCTCCTTCAATGGAAGTGTTCAAACAAAGGCTGGACAAATATCTGGGATGATTTAGGGATCCTGCACTGAACAGGGGGTTGTACCCGATGACCCTGGAGGTCCCTTCCAACTCTACTATTCTATGATCTATGATTCTTTGATGATGTGAGCAATAGAGAAATCAAACACTTGGTGTCAGGTACACAGCTTGCTGGGGGAGAAGGGGGGGGGGGTATAAGATGACTGGGAAGGCAACCCACCCTGCAAAAACAGGCTGCCAAGAAAACATCACGATGTGACGTCACCCTAGGAGTCAGCCGTGACTTGGTGCTTGCACCAGGGGACTTCACCTTTAGGTTCCATGTGAAAAAACTCATGATATGTCCTATTCCTATCTATTTCACAAGCTAGAAACAGAACATGCCAATGCATGTGAATGTCCTATGTATGTCAGACAGCACATAGACTGGTGTTCATGTGCGGTACGATTTTAAATTTTGGCAGATCTTGCAGTTACAGCTAGTGTGCACCTAGCTTAAATCCTTAACACTACAGGACGTACAGTTACATCCTGTAGCTTCGGAGTATGTATCACATGGCGATCTCGCTCCATACATCACGGTTGCCGGCTTTTTCAAGACACACGCCGTAGAAACAAGACACACTCACAGATGTCGAAATTTAGGTTTTTTTTTATTTCACTCCTCTTAGAATTTTTAAAAAGTTTTTCAGTACATTATATGGTACATTAAATAGTACCATTAAAAAATACAACTTGTCTTGCAAAAAAGAAGTCCTCGGACAGCGATGGTGATGGATAAATAAAGGAGGTATGATTTTTTTTAAAAGGGGGGAAGAAAAAACGAAAATGGATGCAGGAGGGGGTTTTACCGATATACTATAAGGGCTTGGTGAGACGAGCATGTTTTACACGCTGCTACAGCACTGTGTAAACCACACTTCTATAGCAACCAATAGGTTGCTATGGAAGCGCTCACATGGACCCTTTTAGAAGCACAGAATCTGCCCCTCGGCACTATTTGCAATGAGAGGGGGTGGGGCGGGGCTAAGTTCCAAGACTTAGCTCCACCCCCGCCCTGCCCCTCCCATTGCAAATAGTGCCATGGGGCAGAGAGGGGGCGGGAGCTCAGAGCACTGCTCCCGGCTCTTCCAGCCTCCTCCCCCTGCAGAGAGGAATAGTGTATATCGGCCAGGCATGACTACCCGGCCGATATACGGTTGTCTGAATAAGCCCTAAGATAGTGAAAAATAATGTAAGTAGGTACTTCAAGAGTCGTGATGATTCTTCTGACTCTGTACTATCTGGGATTCAGTAGGATTGGGGAGGAAATCCTTGGACATCAGGGCTGAACAGGAAATTTGACTTTCTCGCTAAATCTTGATCACTTTTTTAATTAAAAAATATCCTTTATTATTAAACACATGATAATGGGCATGTTTTGCAAATATTTTCAGCACCAACTAGCTGCATTGGCTACACACACACACTTAATTATATTGCTGAATGTACTTTTACAGGGAGACGTTGCATGAAATATCACTTATTACTATCCGCAGTCTGTGCTTTCAGTGGTCAACTGCAATTAAAAATCCTGGATTATTATGATCCATAGCATGCCGCAGAGTTAATTACTCATAGCTGTTACAGTGAACGGCATGATAAATGGAAATGGATGTAAGTTTTGTCTAACTCAGAATTCCCTATATGGGCGGGGGTGTTAGAACTCGCACAACGTGTATTTGCTGCATGGAGAGTCACTGGGGAACTCTCTATAATAATCTATCTGCTAATTTGTAATGCCTACTATTGCAGTATTACTCTTCTTCTGTGCAATGCATTTATTGGAATGCTATGATAAATCTTAATTACTATCACCCTCTAGTGGCAAACAGTAATAATGCAACCCTGATTGTATTCACCCAAATCTGACTGCATGGCATTTACCCATGTATGAGAGAGCCAGGAACAGACACTATAATGTATAATCGTAATGTATATGTTGGTCTACTGAAAACTTCTGGAAACCTGAAATATGACACTACTGAGATTAGTTTTCATCTTTCTTGGGGTGCATTTACACGGGCGATTTTATTGCATAAACTTTATGCATTGCAAGACGAACTCACATGAAAATATTTGCATGGGCGATGTCCTATTTTTTTGCCGATCCCGCCTATTAATTCCAATGGAAGTAAAATATTTGCAATCACACCCACATGCAGATACAATTTTCATGCGTGTGCGATTTTTAGCTTACTATTGAAATAATATGTGATTTCCACGTATGCTGCTCGCAAAGTACATCGTAATTGCCGGGAAACTTGCAGGTCTGCAAGCACAATATCAATTTTTCAAAGCTATGTCATGCTTGACTGTGTAGATACAGCCTGAGGGCTTAAACAGATGGGCGCATGCGCTAATATTCTAGCCTCTATGGAGCGCATTAGCGCATTTTTTTTGACTATTCAAACTCCATAAATATAGCACACGAGTTTGAAAAAAAAAGTAGGAAGATAGGGCCTGTTCTATCTTTCTCATACTAAAGTTTATGGAGTGAGTTAGTTTAGATGAGAGCACTCAGGAGTTTCCATATGTTATTAAGTAGATAACGCATAGGGGACACTGGTACCCACTCAATCTCCTAAATATCAAATGAATCCTGCTATTGTATATGAATACTCTGAGGTGCCATGAAAGCCTTTTGTGATTATACCCCTGTATTCCATGTAAAATCCCATTAATCCAGCATTTATAATCAAGAAAATCTGATTTCCCATTAACAGAAGGCTGAGCAGAAAATGAAGCGTGCGACACTTGTCATTATTATATATGCGTATATTTGCGGTTCGTGTCTTCTTGGAGTTTCCTTACAGGGTACGTGTCATATAAAGGGTAATTTAAAAATCACGGTGTAAAAGTAAGCTTGATTTCTTTACACATGAAAGTACATACCACAGCCGGTATGACATGCAGATAGAAGAACTCTTCAGGTTTTTATGCTCTCTACAGATGTTTGATGTGGGCGCCATAGCTGGCACGACAGATTTTAAGTCTGTAGTCCAGGTCTGCCCAGATGCTTCCTGGAATCCTCTCTTATCGATTCCACCACAGCGCAGATATGTTGTTTTAGGTCATCTAGTGTCACCAACAGCACCCACATCGAACATCTGTAAGTGGCATTAAAACTTTGAAGAGTTCTTCTATCCTATCATGTTATTCTGGCTGTAGTATGCCAGTTTATGTATGAAGAAATCCACTTACTTTCACACCATTTTTTAAAATCACCCAGTAATTTTCTATAACAGTTCAATAGAGCATTTAATAACCTGGCACCTGTCGGGCTATTAATGCTAGATTTAAGGACTTCTTCTCTAGATAGATGCACACAATATATGTAGCTAGGGATGCCTACCACTACTTCATCAGGAAATGAATATTTATCTCAGCCATGCACTCTTATAATCTCAGCCACGCACTCATAAAGTACAAGCCCCAAATAAGCGAAAATCATTTTCTACCATCACTTGGTCATTTACATAAAATAAAGCTCAGATCACAAATAACATAAGGGTAGAAGTGATTTATGTGGGTAATCAATGATGTGTTATGTGATTTAGACATGGTGGCTGAAATTATGATCGTTATACCATTTGTGTTTTATATCCTGCCACTGGGAGAAACCTACACCACTGTGCTCCGTGGTTAATGGATATATTATCAGAACTATAGTAAATACTGACACAGCACAGCACTAGTTGGAAAGTAGTTAAGGGGCAAATTGCATGATGTTATTCTGATTTATTTAAGATTTATATGGCATTTGGGGACTGTGGTGAGTTGGGTGACAATCCTTAAAGACACTTTAACGATGATTATTATTGGTTGTCACATAGTATAGAGACCTCAGAAATGGCTGCATATGATATTAGGGTATATTCACAAAGGTGATTATAAACACTCTGTCAAAAAAAATCAGAGAAGAAGTTGCTTCAAAACTCGGCATGCAGTTCCATCTCAGGCAGATATCTAGATGATTAGAGTTGTGGTGTGATTAGAGGGACGGTCTTGTCATCTGAAGCCCTGAAAGTGGTTCCACTCTTGACCAATAAAAAGGCTCTCAGAGGCTCCTTGTTTGTAGTGACCTCTTCTTCCACTTGTGTAGAGCTAGTTAACCACTAGACGCCTCTATGACGCAATTGAAAAAATTTCGCCCAGCTAACAGAGTTTGATAGGGGGCTCATTATTTGAATGCAAGAAACTAGATGGTTGTATCGAGGAATTGCTTACTACCTGGGCCGTTCTAACCAGACTGTTAGGAGGGGTTGGGACCAGTGGATGCATGAGGGCAATGGGGCTCAGGATGCCCTAGATAGACTACCAGGAGAGAGTATCCTTTGATTGTCCAACAAGCATGAGCAGCTCCAAATGTTTCATTGCCTGCCATTCAGAGACAGTTGGCACCATTATTACAGGCCCCTATGTCTGTCAGAATCCTTTCCAGGCACTTGGCTGAAGGTCATTTGGACTCGCGGCACCCATAACGTGTTCCGCCTTTGACACACACTATCGCCTCCATTTGCAGTGGTGTTGTAAACAACTAAACTAGACCACTACGGTGTAGAACCAGGTTGTCTTCAATGACAAATCCAGGTTTAGTTTGAGCTCCAACGATGGCCATGTTCATGTCCAGAAACCTAGGAGTGAGTGCCTCAGTTGGCCACATCTACGGTAGTAGTGGTACAAGATACAATGACAGCTCAGTGATATATTCAGAACATTCTGCAGCCACATGTATTCCTCTCATGGCGGTTTCCAAGAGGCATTTTCTGGCAGGATGTGAGAGCAATGCCTTTAAGACATTGCCACACTTCTATGGCCTGCCCAGTTTATGACCAATAGAACATGTATGGGACCATCTTCATCACCAACTTCGACCACCTACGAGTTTGCCGATCCACAGGCTCAGTTACAGCAAATGTGGATAAATATGCCGCTGGGTTCCATAAGAATTGTTATAAGGCTTGTTCAAAAAGTCTGACATTGACTTGCAGGAATGCTGCTTTCCAATAGATGGCACTGCAGAGGTATTGTTCCATCTTTCTATTTGCATATTACCCAGAGGAGCATGCATGGCCTTTATAGTCTCCTCATTTACCTTCTAGGTGCTCTCCTTAAGGAGAAACAATGCTCTTTCTGACCCAAGGCTGAACTCAGACACACAGCAAGTGTGTCTGTAGCCGTGATGGGGATGGAAAAAACAAACACCATTGCGATGCCATCCATGGGCAGTCCATGTTCTGTCTTTCTTGAGAGATACAGAAAAAAAAGAATTGGGTCAGTTTCAGTTTTTTTTCTCTTTTGCGTAGATGAAAAACTGAAGGCTGATGGAAGTAAAAGACAAACACTTAGATCTAGTATGGAGGCCACATAAGGCTGCACGTGGATGGAAAAACGTCCCTTCTTTGTGGATATAACAGAGACCTTTTTGTAACGCTCGTGTTCACCTAGCCTTTGGCTGTTAAAGGAATACTGCAAGCAAAACTGATATATTGGAGCAGATTACCAATTGAAAATTCAACAGTTTGCTGCACAAATTGCACCAGAAAACTCTTAGGGCTCATCCACATAAGCAATTTGATTTCAGTTTTGTACAAATTTGTTAAATGGAATAGATTACAAAGCAGAAATCAAACTGAAACTATAATTTCCTTCTTTTCAACAGATCTGGTGGACAAACCAGTTAAAAAACCAGACAGTTTCTATCAGGTTTTTTTCTGTTTGCTTCCATTTACATCAGGTTTTTAAGGGATTCATTTTGCATTCTTTTGTCTTTCTAACCTTCTGCACATGCTCATATAAAAAGGATCAGTTAAACAGACATCACAGACAGAGCCAAATGGAAACCTTTCTGTTCAGTTCCATCAACCATTGACTGTAATATGAAAAAAAAAACAAAGTGTCCTTTCCATTTGATTTCCATTCTTTGATTAAAACAATAGCGGAGCTGTCTGCACTATTATTTCCATTTAAAGAACAGAAATCAAACGGAATGGAGCCAAACCGAGCTGAACAGAAGCATCTCAGTTCCCATTGACATCAGTCGGAACTTAAATGGAGGCGTTGTTTTCCCTTTGGCTGCTTCTCAGATGACACAGCTAAACGGAAAACAAAAGCACAGATGCGAATGAGCCCTTACGCACTTTGCGCTACATTTATTATGTGTTTTAAACACTTTCATACATTTTTTTTGCAGTGTCCAACAAAGGGCATTCCTTCGTGGAAAAAGGAGAAAGGGCTAGATGCAGCATTGTGTGCCAAAACTGCACCAAATAAGCTGTAATTTTTGGTGTAAACTAATCAGTGATAGACCCATTTATACACAACGATTATCTCTCAAAATTCGCTCAAAAACCATCCTTTGAGTGATAATTATTGCGTGTAAAAGTGCCAATCTTTCAGTTTTATGCCGAACGATGGGAGAGCTGAGAACAGCTGATTGCATTGTCTCAGCTGTTCTCAGCTGTCAGCCCCCCTGGCAGAACAAACAGAATTTATTCAGGGAACAGTGGGGGGTCCTCTGAGTAAATTCAGCTCCCAGCTGCTCACACGCTTCTAATTGGTGCTAATAGGCATTAGTACCAATTAGTAGATTATGCAAAATGATCGCTCAAAAGCCATCTTTTCCGCGATCATCTTTGTGTCTAAATGCACTTTTAGGCTAGACAGTGTTAAAATTTGACAGATTTATTATCCAGCAAAGCCACTGTGATAAATCTGGCGCATTTTAATGCTATCTGGTCTGTGTTTGCACTGTCTAACTATTAGACTTTATTAAAGGATGCAATGGGTAGCGCTCCACAAAATGGATAGAGAGTAAAATATAGAATAAAATAAAATATGATAAAGAAGCAAGATGTTATGAAGAGGTAACTCACCCCGTGACGCCGGGCCCGTTAATTGGGCTCCGGTACGTCAAAATCCAGAATTGCGCATCAATCCACAGTATGAATGGAACTTCCTTGCACCGGTCATTGGAGACATCTCGGGGAGAGCGTCATGGTTGATCCCGGAGGTGAAAAAACACACCATGAGATAGAAGGCAAACCAGTAAAGTACAAGAAAAATAAACCAGCACTCCAGTGTTTGGAAGATAACAGGCAGAAAGTATAGCTATTGGTATTGAGATTTAATTGTGCAGTATATGTTACTTACTTCACAGGGGTGCTTATTGGAAAGCACCCCTGGATCCAGGAAAGCAGGCAGAATTGAAACGATGTGAAAGGAAATCTTTATTTGCGACGCGTTTCGGCCGTAATGTTGGCCTTTCTCAAGCATCATTGTTTGAGAAAGGCCAACATTACGGCCGAAACGCGTCGCAAATAAAGTCGCTCTGCACATGGTGCACTAACCCTTGACCTGCTTAACAAGGCAACAGGTCTTTACCTGTCTTAAGGCCACCATGCCACAACAAGTCGCAACAGGTCTCCCTTGAAACATATTTCCAACTATGAAGAGTTTCTTGTAATGGGGTGTCCCAGGGATCTCTATTATAATACTATGTGGGAAACTCAGAAAAGCTGGCATGGGCGCCTTTGTGTATGCCATAAGGGTTGACCATATAGCATGTTTTATATACTTCAGGAGATGATCTTGTTGAGGAACATGGAGCATCCTAGTGTCATTGTTGTCTCTTGTGAGAGCTGTGGGGTAAACAGTAATGTACATATCACTATAAACTGGATTTACATTTAAAGATCATATTGGCAATAATGATGATTTTAATAGAGGCACAATCCATCAAGTTAGGTGATAAATGTAACATATTGGAGGCTGTCACAGTGAGGAGCCATAAAAAGAGAAACCAGGATAGGGGACTTAGAGTGGTTCATGGACCCCAGAAAACGTACCACAGGGGTTATTTATCAGTGGGGGAATAGGCTATGCAGCAAGACCCATTTGGATGGGCTGGGGTAATTATCAAGCTTTCTCAGTGTGACCAATGGCTACCTGGGGGCCAACTAGCCTCATACATCATCAGGTGTTGCAAACAGTTTAGGATTCCCTATTTATACTGTCTATTGTTAAATAAAGAGTAGCATAGAGAAAGCCATACAGGGTTGTGCTGTGTCTTTATTGGTGGTCAGGACTCAGTAGTTTATGGTTATGTGATAGCGCCGTGACTTCCGTGTTAATGTGATGGATCTGGGGTGACATGGTAGTGTATGCGTGGGGTCATACTGCAGTGGATATTGAGGGAGCAACCTTTCTCTCTTGCGCCAGTTCTGATAGACTGACTTGGTTGTCTTTCAGCCCAATCAGCCTATTAATTTCCATGTGAAGGTACAGTATTAAAAACAAGCCTCTTGGCACAAGGGTTGCTGGCTATATGCCCTGTGTACTGGCCCTTGCTGTGCCAGTGTATTTTGCGTTGCAAAGCTCAGAGAACCTGTGTTTAGTACTTTAGTTACAGTTAGTTTAGTACTTAGTTTCTCTAACTCTTTGTGATTTAGTATTTAGTGTCAAGTGCCTTCAATACACTTTGGACTGATTCTAGGTCTTTCTCCCACAGTGGGGTCACTCTTTTCAGGGCGGGTGCTTTCCAGTTCAGCCAGTTTTAGTTAACTAGCTTGCCAACGTCTTAGCTTCTTGCTGCTCTTTGCGTAAGTACACTTTGTTAGACCCAGATCACCTGCTCACCGGTTTGACTCAGTGTTTGGACCTGGCCCTTGTCACATCTGGTTGTTCTAGCTAGTCATACCAGATGTGGCAGGTTATGTGTATTCCGGTGTTCCAGACCATTAGTAGACCACTTTCTTAGTTGCAACCCTTTAAATAATAATCTGAGGCTTTATTTACTGATTGTCAGTGTATTGTCTTATTCAAGTACTCTAAGATACCTCTAGGACAATAAGTAATCCATCTTGGGGATTCTCACATTGTAAAAATATACTAAACTGTTCCGATTTCATGGTGCCCTATGGCTCTGCTATCTATATCCATGTATTAGATGACAGATCTATTGATTGAATGGAGTTCTGCAAGTGTTAATAAGAAAGTCTTCTTAGTAGGAATTCTCCTTCAGGCTGGATAAATGCCTTTGTTTCCATGGAGACAGTCTCCTCCTGCTCTAAATCAATAATTTTGCTCTGCCCTGGATCTTGGATGCTAAAAATAATCCTTCCCTCTGTCTTAATGTTTCTGCACAAAAATATGGATGTGCCAGACAAACATCAGAACATGGCGTAATATAACCGAGTTTTCTGTCAACAGCATCAATTAGTGCAAATGGAGGACGCAAATTCAATAAGGAAAGCTGAGGCGGCGAGCAGGCAAAGGAACGGTTAATTAATGTGATATGTGATTTATTTGGAGTCTACTATGGTACTGTAAGGATCAAATATATAAGTACACAGAACATTAGCTTGCTCCATTAAGGATGTGCTTTGCTATCTTCCCAGGAGAATGGAGCAACCCCTAAAGGGGGAACTCCAGTAGAAAATGGATTTTCTTTTTGGAAGTATTTATTAACAAGTCCATCAGACCCCTAATGAATACTTTCTGAAGGCACAGGGCCTGCAAAGAAGCACCTAATCTAATTTCAGTGACTGCTTAGCAACAGAAAGAAGCTGGTCACTCTATATATATATTGCAGAACTAGAACTAGTACATAGTGCCACTCGTACTGTTGCTTTATATTGGGTGGGAGTATACAATCAACAGTGCCCAGCTCTAGAGTAGGGAGCACTGGGCAAGTGAAGAATGGGGGGGAGCTAGCTAAACAATGCCTCCCTACCGCAATATTTAGAATGGAAGTTCTTCTTTGCTATCTTTATAGATGCAAAACAATCGTTAATGTGACTAATGCATCATGGCAACTCAATGATAACATTGTTGTAAAATCAATGTTTGCTACTTTTGTCTGTGTATATATACAACACTTTGTCAAAAATAATCAACCACCTAGAAGTTGTCATTTTGCTGCAAAATTTGGCATGCATTTACATCTCAGAAAGACATGTGAATGATCAGAGTTGTGGCGTGATTAGATGGAACGGCCTTGCCACCTGAGGCCCTAAAAGTGGTTCCACCCTTGGCCTATAAAAAGGCTCTCAGAAGCTACTTGTTTGTATTGAACCTTTTTTTCAGCTTGTGTAGAGCTTGTTAACTACTAGACATGTCGCAGTTGAAGAAATTTCGACTGGTTATGGAGTTTGAGAGGGGGCGCATTATTGGAATGTAAGAAGCTGGATAGTCATTTTGATAAAATTCCGACCACCTGGGCTGTTCTCACCAGACTGTTAAGAGGTGTTGGGACCAGTGGATGCATGAGGACACACAAGGCGACCGGGCTTAGAATGCCCTCTACAGACCACTAGCAGAGAAGATCGTCCGAGCATAAGCAGCTCCAACTGTTTTGTGGTCCGCCATCCAGAGACAGGTGGCACCATCATTTACAGGCCCATGTTTCTGCTGGAACCATTTCCAGGTGCTTGGCTGAAGGACATTTGATCTAATGGTGCCCATCATGTGTACTTCCTTTGACGCCTCCAACTGTTTGCAATGGAGTGGAACCAGGTTGTCTTCAGTGACGAATATAGATTTATTTTGGGCATTGACGACGGCCGTGTTCTTGACCTTAGTAAAGCATTTGACAAAGTATCTCATACTATACTTATTGAAAAAATGACCAAATATGGGATTGACAAGGCAACTGCTAGGTGGATTCACAACTGGCTGAGTGATCGTTCTCAAAGAGTGGTCATAAATGGCTGTACATCAAAGTGGAAAAATGTATCAAGTGGAGTACCACAAGGCTCTGTCCTAGGCCCAGTGTTATTCAACATTTTTATAAATGATCTGGAGAAGGGAATCGATGGGAAGCTGATCTAATTTGCTGATGACACAAAGCTAGGAGGGATAGCTAACACTAGGGAAGAGAGAGAGTATTCAAAAAGATCTAGAAAAGCTTGAACAGTGGACAGCGACAAACAGAATGGTATTTAACAAGGAGAAATATCAAAGACCTACAGCTGGGCAATAAAAATGAAAAAAGCACATACAGAATGGGAGGAATTGAGCTAAGCAGAGGCACATATGAAAAAGACTAGGGTATACTAATAGATCATAGACTGAACATGAGTCAACAATGTGATGCATCAGCCAAAAAGGCAAACACAATTCTGGGATGTATTAAGAGAAGCATAGAGTCTGCATCATGTGAGGTCATTATCCCCCTCTACTCTTCCTTAGTCAGACATCATCTGGAATACCGTGTCGAGTTCTGGGTACCCCACTTGTAATCCTCTGGCTATGCTGCCCAAAAGTAGACACAAACAGTAGTCTATCGGACTCTTTTCGTTGTGCTTTGGGTATCAGCAGTGTTTCTTGTTTAAATGTACTGACACTGGTTTTGATCTTCCTCAGTAATGGTTCTGGGTAACCCCTGTTAAGAAATGTAATACACATTACTTGTAACCTACAATCTACATTTCCATCATGCGTTATCCATCTAATGCAAAGTAGCTGGCTCCATGGAAGAGAGGTCTTCATCGGTAGTGGATGAGAACTATTGTACATAAGCAGGCTATTACGGTCTGTACTTTTAACATACAGATCTGTCACCAATTTAGAATCCATTTTTTTAACCAGCACATCCAAGAACTGTACCTTTGATGAGGACTGTACCAAGGTAAATTGTAGCTCAGAGTATATTGTTATTGGGAAATCATGCAACTCGTCCTCGAAACCGTCCCATAGTACGAAAAAATCGTTTATGTAGCGCCACCAACTTTGATCTTACTCCAAAACGGGGGAGAGTGAATATTCTCCTTCTCGAACCTATGCATGAGCGTGTTAGTGTAGGTGGGCGCCACATTGGAGCTCATGGCCATGCCCTGCCACTGTCGGTAGTACACCCCCTCGAATACAAAAAAGTTGTTTGAGGGGATGTACTCAGAGAGCGACAGGGCAAGGCCACCGCACAACTCGGGTAAATCAGAGGCTTCGACATAGTACCTCATGGCCTCAATCCCCTTATCATGACTGATGGAGGTATAGAGAGCTGTCACATCAAAAGAGGCAAGTATGGTATCACTAGTGACTTCTATTGCTTTGTGCAGAAAATCTGATGTATCTCTAACAAAAGAGTCCACATTTTCTGCAAATGGCCCGAATATCTTGTCAAGAAATTTTGCTGTGTTGCAGAATAAGGAGCCTCTCCCCGACACTATAGGTCTGCCTGGAGGGTTGGTGATGTTTTTGTGAATTTTGGGCAGAATATATAGTGTTGGCATTATAGGGTGTTGGACATCAAGATACTTTAAAAGCGCATCATCGATTAATCCTTCAATAAGTGCCTTATGTAACATCACTCTCAACTGGGTTTGGAATCTGGGCGTAGGATTGCTAGACAATTTCTCATACACCTCAAAGTCCCCCAGTTGCCTGCACATCTCATCACTGTATTGTATGGAGTCCATAATTACGATGATCTCACCTTTGTTGGCTGGTTTTATAACGATGGAATCATCCTTTGATAAAGCTCTTAGTGCATTTCTTTCCGCTATACTCAAATTATATTCATTTTTCCTACCGGATATCTCCCTCAATCGCATTTTGTGGATGTCCTTTTGTACTCATTCCACAAATACATAAATAAAGTGATTAGGGGTGAAGGTTGAAACTTACTCCTGTTGCGCAGTCCAACCCCAACCAAGTGAAACCCTCATGGACCAGGAGCCGAATCTCAATCGGAGAAAAATCGAGGTCCAGCATGAACCAATCAGTACTACCCTTAGGATCTCTCATGTTTTCTTCCTCCTCTTCGTTTCCTGTAGTGGGGGACTCTTTCTGCTTCCTTCTGGGTGCGGATACCTGTGCTAAAAAAGAGTGGGTTAGACATATTATCCATCCTGCTAGAGTTGTCTGTGGACACAGACCCAGAGGTTTCCAGGAAATCCTCTCCTAGGATGACGTTGTACAGTGGTGAATTCATATAAATTGTCCATTTAGTCTGGCCACTGAGTGGTGAGGAGGAGTGCTGCTGGGGATCGATTGCATACACTTTGATGACGTTACCATCATGTGATCAGAGGCAGAGCATGTAAGTCATTCACTCGGGATGAGCGTCACTGTCATGTGATCAGGGGTGAAGCATGATGGTGACGTCATCCCAGGTCCTTCATCTCCAGTGCTGTGCTGCTTCTGATCCCGGTTGTATGGGATGACTAATGTATGTAGCAGTGCTGTGTGTGTGACGTGCATGTAGCAGAGCTGTGTGGCGCATTGCGCCACCAGAAACACTAGTACTATAATTTCCTAATAATTACTAGTACTATTTGATAAGTCAATGTTGCCACTTCCTTTATATTATGTATCCACTTTTTCCGTGTTTTCCTGTTTCATGCATTCGTTCTCTAGAATTTCTGATAGTTGGGCATTCATTTTCAGCACTGCATTGCAAGGTTTTCTAGAATGCTAAAAAAAAAATAATTAAGAAAGCCTTGTGATTCATAAAGTATTTGTCTGTGACTTTTTAAATGGTTGATGTTACTGTATATCTTTTATTAACCCTTTCACCTATTAAGGACACAACCTACTTTGGCCATAAGAACACGATTTCTTTGGAGATTTTCATCTCCATTTTTCAAAAGCCGTAACTGTTTTATTTTTCCATCGACATGGCCCTGAGGGCATGGTTTTTGTGTTGTGAGCTGTAGTTTTTATTGGTACCATTCTTTGGGTACGTATAATGTATTGTAAAACTTATTAATTTTTGTTCGAGGTCATGGAGAAAAAAAAACACATCAATTCTCCAGTAGTTTTTTTTTACAGTGTTAGGGCTCCCACACATTTGCGTTTACGTTTTTTGTTAACGCGATTGTCAATGGGACTTTCTAATGTTAAACGCAACGCAGTGCACCAAAAACGCAATTGCGTTGCGTTGCATTTTTAACATTAGAAAGTCCAATTGACAATTGTGTTAACAAAAAATGCAAACGCAAGTGTGTGGGAGCCCTAAGGGCTTATTTACACAAGCGTATATTGGCCAACATTTTCACGGCTGGCCGATATACGCTACCATGTTATGTGGGGCTCGACGTATATGCCGTTGGGTGGGGAAAGACAGCTTAGCTCTGCTAAACTATCTCCCCCTTCCCTCCTTGTTGCCGACTCTCTGCAAGGGGAGGAGGTGGGATGGGGCGGGAGCTAGTGTGCTGAGCTCTGCCCCCATCTTGCCCCTCTCATTGCAAATAGTGGCAAAGGGCGGAGAGGGAAAGAGAGTTTAGCAGCAGTCATACTGCTAAACTCCCTCCTACCTTTCTTCTCTGGCAGCTGTCAGTGGCTCCCATAGGAGTCTATGCAGCCGCCGCCTGCGGCGTAAAAGCGCCTGGCGTATATCGGCCGGGGCGTGAAAACCCAGTCGATATATGCCCGTGTGAATAAGCCCTTAATCACACTGCATAAATGACATAAGTGTCTAACAGCAATTCCAGCGACTATAGCTCCTCTGCTTTCACGCAGGAGCAATAGTTGTTCAGTGAATAGAGGCAGAGTGTATCGGAGATCTCTTCCAGCGCCCACCTCCATTCACTCTAAAGGGGCAGTCATTCAAAGCTGCCTGTTTACAAGGGCTGATCGTTGTTTGGTTTTTAGGTGAGCTAAAAATCAAGTGATCAGAGTATTTCAGTCCTAAAAGACCAGACATTTTTAGTATTTGCTGAATTTATGGTGAAATTTTAATTTTTTTCTTGGGCTAACAAAATTATTCTTGCTGTGTTTTTTTGTGACATATAGGTCTTTTTTAATACCTTTTTTCACATTTTTTTTTTTTTTTACGGGTAATGTGTACAAAATGTTCATTTTAAAAATTAGCATATTAATGCTAATATAGGAATGGCTCCATTTTACTTCAGTCATTTTTGTATATACTTTGTATAGTCTCAGGTTTGTATAGTCAAGGTTTCAAAGCTGAATAGGTGCCTGAAAAATGTCGCAATGAAAGGAAAGCCTCAAAATTTAGAAGGTTCTCCTTTATTTCTGATGCCTGTGTTTAGTTATGTTACACACTAGGGTCACATGTGGGATATTTCTGAAAGTTGCAAATTCGAGGCAATAAATATTGAGTTTTCTATGCACTGTTACAGAAAAAGATTATTACAACTGAAAACCTGCGAGAAACATACAATTTTCAGATTTCTTCTTCACTTTAATTCCTCTGAAACACTTAAGAGTTAACAGACTTCATAAATGCCATTATGAAAACTTTTAAAATGGGGGATGGGAGGAGATTTATAGAGGCTTCTAATATAGGTATTTTGAGTGGTGTGGGTATTTTGTTTTACAAGCAGAGAAAGTCAAAATTTTAAAATGGTTAATCTTTGTAACATTCTTTGTAAATGTAGAATTTTTTAAAATACATAAACAAGCACAACATATATATGGACCGAAACTGACCAGTAACATAAAGTACAATGTTTCCCGGAAAAGCTCTCTCAGAATCAGTAGGATAAGTAAAGACTAGAGATGAGCGAGCATACTCGCTAAGGCAAACTACTTGAGCGAGTAGTGCCTTATGCGAGTACCTGCCCGCTTGTCTCTAAAGATTTGGGTGCTGGGGGGGGGGGGGGGGGGCGGGGAGCAGTGGGGGAGAACGGGGAGAACGGGGAGGAACAGGGAGGGGGGGGGGAGATCTCTCTCTATTCTGCATATAAACTATAGTATTTTTAATGTTGGATCACCCACCACTTCAATGCCACCTCAGCTGCTCCTCACTTAACTCTGTTTACACAGCGACAGCGATGACATCACATCGACAACACATTACTTCTGCAGTTGTCCTGATGAAGACAGTTAATATATTCATACATTAAGGCCTCATGTCCAGGGGGAAAATAGGATTTAGAATCCGCAGCAGATCACCCGCATGCGGATCCGCATCCCATAGGGATGCATTGACCACCCACGGGTAGATAAATACCCGCGGATGGTCAATAAAAGGAAATTTTTAAAAAATGGAGCATGAAAAAAAATGGACCATGCTCCATTTTCGTGCGAAAATCAGAATATACTCACCTGCTCCAGATCTTCCCTTCGCCACGGCTTCATCTTCTCTCCGTCGCGGCCGGATCTTTTTTCTTCGGGCCGTGCACATCCGCCAGGCCGAAGAAAGAAGATCCGGCCGCGACGGAGAGAAGATGAAGCCGCGACGAAGGGAAGATCCGGAGCGTGCGAGAGGTGAGTTAATTCTTCTTTTCAGCGCTCATGTCCGTGGGGCAGGAGAGACCCGCTACGGATTCTCCATTGAGAATTCGTAGAGGGCCTGATTTTCCCCGTGGACATGAGGCCTAAGTGATGGCATTTGTTCTATTCAGCCATGGGACCCCTTATATTTTACAGTATAATACAGGAGTGGATTGAGAGTGATCTGGACCAAGGTAATACAGATCATGGACCTATTTCCAACTACTATACATGTTGGATAAAAACAAAAAAATGTTATAACTTATAACACTTAGAACTTGCATTTTCATTTTCTTTGTGGGTTTCATTCTTAAAGTGTGGCTCTTTTCAAAAAGTATAATGTCTGCTTTAGACCACATGCATGTACCACAACGTTTCCCAAAGCGGTTAATTACCTGACCTCTTTCATTCGTTCAGATGGCACAGGTCCGACGCATACACGCCAAGCCCACAATGCTCTGCTAAGCGGTCTCCCCCTTCCCTCACCAGCTTTCTGCAAGGGAAGGGTCGGTGTGGGAGCTAGCGTGCTAAGCTCCTGCCCCCTCTCTGCTCCTTGTCGGCAGCCAGCAATGGGAGGGGATGGGGCGGGAGCTGAGCAACTAGGGGCTGTTTTGGCTCAAAATGCATCATAATGTGTTGCCATCAAATAAAGTTCTACTATGCACCATTCTCAAGTTCACTATTAGAGATGAGCGAGCACCAAAATGCTCGGGTGCTCGTTACTCGGGACGAAATTTCCGCGATGCTCGAGGGTTCGTTTCGAGTAATGAACCCCATTGAAGTCAATGGGCAACCCGAGCCTTTTTGTATATCGCCGACGCTCGCTAAGGTTTTCATTTGTGAAAATCGGGGCAATTCAAGAAAGTGATGGGAACGACACAGCAACGGATAGGGCAGGCGAGGGGCTACATGTTGGGCTGCATCTCAAGTTCACAGGTCCCACTATTAAGCCACAATAGCGGCAAGAGTGCCCCCCCCCCCCGCACTGTCAGCATAAAGATCGTTCTTCTCTGCCGCAGCAGTAACAGCTGTGGCAGAGAAGAACGATGTTAGCCCATTGAATTCAATGGAGCCAGCAATACAGCCAACTCCATTGAAAGCTATGGGCTGCCGACGATCGCGGGATGAATTGCAGGGAAGGGCTTATATATTTAAGCCCTTCCCGACAATTCATCCCGCGATCGTCGGCAGCCCATTGATTTCAATGGAGTCGGCTGTATTGCCGGCTCCATTGAATTCAATGGGCAAACATCGTTCTTCTCTGCCACAGCTGTTACAGCTGTGGCAGAGAAGAATGATTTGTCTTCTATATGTTCTCAATGGGGTCGGCGCTGCTGCCGCCGGCCCCATTGAGCGCATATAGAGAAGAAGGACCGTTGGGGTTCTTGAAGCCTAAAATCACTCCTAACACTCTCCCTATAGCAGCCCCGGCATTAACAGCACTTTCCCTCAGCTAAGTGAGAACGCATCTGTGGCGAGCCGCGGGCCGGCAGATTTTAATACTCGGGTGACACCTAATCTCGCCAGCCACTCACTGCAGGGGGGTGGTATAGGGCTTGAACGTTGCAGGGGGAAGTTGTAATGCCTTCCCTGTCTTTCTATTGGCCAGAAAAGCGCGCAAATTTCTCAGGGAAGAAAATGAAAGTAACTCGAACATCGCGTGGTACTCGTTACGAGTAACGAGCATCTCGAACACCCTAATACTCGAACGAGTATCAAGCTCGGGCGAGTATGCTCACTCATCTCTATTCACTATCCCTTTGTGGTCCGTACCAAGCTCCTAGTTCTTTTTTCCTTCCCTTCATGTACCTGGTACCAGTACAGCCTGCTTGTTCTATAGTGTCAGTAGGACCACAGCACCATGTGTCTCCAATCTCTCTCTTCAAGTTCTTGATCTGTGTGCTTGGCATACCTTTAATGGCAGCAGTTGGGTAAAAGTAAAACCTTGAGGAGATGTAGAGCTTAGAGTTTACCTCTAAAGGGTTCTCTGAGTAATCAAGGGGCTGTGGTCTCCTTTTGGACTTAGGCCTTTTGACACTCCTCTAATGAACAAATGGTTAATCTGCCCCCATTTTGGCTTATTTTATTTTCATTACAATACTAAATCAAGAGCTTGAAATAAAGGCACATATAATTAAAATGTGAATGGTTGTAAGCACTCCACTTTTGCACACTGTAGCTGACCGATGACATTGTATGTAAGATCCACTGCTAGGAAAACATAATATTGTTTCTAGGAAAACATTTTTTTTATTAAATGCATTGTAAATATAGTAATAATAATAATATGTGTGTGTGTGTGTATGTGTGTGTGTATACTGTGCATATATAAAGCACTTCACAATTTCCCAGCCAGCAGGAACAGATTCAGGACTTGGCCACAAGGCAGCAGCACACAACTGTAAGAGCTTCTCAGAGACAATGGTAAACCTGCAGTCTCATATTATAGTAAAGCCTCTGAATGCTGAAGGCTAGTTTCGAAATTTGGCTTTGTGCGTTCAGTTTTAGGATTTAGTGTATTCACTGTAAAGTTACTTTCCCATAAATTATGATCCTGACTGGTAAAGCCAACACAAAGCATTATTTTAACTTATCTTCATTGACTTTTGTGTTCTAATTTATTGCTAAGTTTGTTTTCACGTTGTGTAGCTGTAATCTATCAACATACCACTTTTGATACATCTGTTTCTCTTTTTAGATGTCTCTACTAATAGTCTGAGGGTGGCTTCACACAAGCGTGCATACGCACGCACAAAAACACGTGTCTATTAGAACCAATGCATTCCTTATGGTGTGTTCACATGTCCGTGCACCATGGGGAATGCACGCATTGTTTTCAATGGAGCCGCGGCTGCTGCCAGCGGCTCCATTAAAGGCAATGGTCTGCTGGCACCCCTTAATTGTTTTTCAGGGAAGGGCTTTAAATATAAGCCCTTCCCTGAAAAACAAGGCAAACTAGTGTTAAAAAAAAACAAAACACATATTCACCTTCCTTCAGCTGCGGGGCTCAGCCGCATCCTCTCTGCGCTGTCCCTGGTCTGCAGTGCAGTTCTTTGAGCAGGTGGGGAATTAAAATCCCCGCCTGCTGAAAGAACTGCTTCTGATTGGCCGAGGTGCACAGCCAATCACAGGCAGCTCTCGCCTGTCATTCATTCAGCAAGAACTGCCTGTGATTGGTTGAGCACCTCAGCCTTATTTTTTACACTAGTTTGCCTTGTTTTTCAGGGAAGGGCTTATATTTAAAGCTTTTCTCTGAAAAACAATTACAGGGTGCCGGCAGCTGGATCCTCCACCGCAGCTGTCATCTGTGACAGCTGTGGTAGGGAATTCTTTATTCCCTGCAGGGATCAAGAATTCCTTTGCAGATATGTTCTTCATCTCCGCGGGGGACACGGCAGGGGCGAACAGATAAGTATAAATATATATATATTTTTTTTTTTTAACATTAAAATGTTTGTTTTTCGGGGAAGAGCTTATATTTAAAGGTCTTCCCTGAAAAACAATTAAGGGGTACCGGCACACCATTGCCTTCAACGGAGCCGCTGGCAGCAGCCGCAACTCCATTGAAGGCAATGCGCACCTGCATACATGCATGTTTTTGCCCATACAGGGATGCGCACATATGTATGCACCTATGTACGCACCTATGTGTGAAGCCACCCTGAGTATGCATTTGCTTTGAATCTATTTGGATTTACTCTTACTGCTGCACAAGTTATAATTAAGATAAAGCAATACTTAAAGGGAATTGGCCACATTGAACGTGCGGTCCTAGCTATTTGTATCATGTTGCAGGAGGAGCTGAGCCAATTGATATATAGTTTTGTGGAAAAAAATGAAGTATAAAATACTTAAAAATTTTCCTATGCTTTCCCTTCTTTTCCTATGCTTAGGCATCCAGTGGGCAGTCCTACATGGAAGACCGTCAATCAGTGAATAGGCCCGCCCACTGGACTCCTAAGCATAGGAAAGCAGGGAGTTAAATGAATAGTATACATATAAGTTATACTTAACAGGGTTTCCCAAATCATAAAGCATTAATAGCAGTGGGGGGGATGGGTCATAATAAAAATAAATTTAAAAAAACAAACAACACTACTCAGCTCCCCACTGCCTCCAGCCTCAGATCCCCAGTCTTCTGTTTCTTCTAGCTGCAGCAGGCACATGGTTGTTTACCTACATGACCACTGCAGCCAATAATAAGCCCAAAAGGGACATCATCAGTGCAGATTTTGACACTCCTGGTTTTCACAAAAATTTGTGACCTTTTTCCCTTTAAGCCACACTCACAAATGTCTTGAAAAGTGACTGGGCCTAAGTGGGATGGGGGTGCCCTTCCTGCGGCCTGGCAAATTCACTAAAATTTGTGGCAGCAAATGTGAATTACGGTTCACATCTACACCAATTCATATCTGGCGTAGATTTGACTGGCTCACAGAGACTACAGATGTGCCCCTTAATAAATTGGGTCAGGAACGCTATCTTTTCTCCTTAGGGAGAGCACCTAGAAGGTAAGTGAGTGAGGAGACATATAGGGTTCCTCTGGGTAATAGGCAAATAATGGAGATGGAACAATACCTCTGCAGCACCACCCACTGGAAGGCCAATAGGTGGCGCTGCAGAGGTATTGTTCCATCTCCCTTATTTGCATGAATGGCTTTATAAGTCTCCTCACTCACTCACCTTCTAGGTGCTCTCCCTAAGGAGACAAGATAGTGTTCCTGACCCACATCACAGGCCTCTCACCAGCCAGGCCAGAAACATACGGCACACTGATGAGGGGCAAACACCCTGAAACAGCTGTCTGTGTATGGATTCTGACTTGGCTTTGTTACAAGGTTTGTATAAAGAGTCTAACATTGATTTGCAGGAATGCTGCCTCCCAATAGGTGGCGCTGCAGAGGTATTGTTCCATCACCCTTATTTCCTTAATTAATTAGATACATCCTAGACAAGCACATTTTATATCAAAACAGGCATCGGAAACACCTGTCTTCATAAATTTCCCCAAGTGTATTACAGTTAGAGTGGTTAAAGTGGCCCGTGGGAGGAACCTTAGGCCTGTATCACACTCACTATCACTCTGTGATGCTTTGGGGTAGCGGGACTTCTAAAGGTTATTGTAGCATAATTAAAGGGGTTGTCCCGCGCCGAAACGGGTTTTTGTTTTTTTCAACCCCCCCCCCCCCCATTCGGCGCGAGACAACCCCGATGCAGGGACCTAAAGAAAAATCCGCACAGCGCTTACCTGAATCCCCGCGCTCCGGTGACTTCTTACTTACCGGCTGAAGATGGCCGCCGGCATCTTCTCCCTCGGTGGACCGCAGGGCTTCTGTGTGGTCCATTGCCGATTCCAGCCTCCTGATTGCCTGGAATCGGCACGTGACGGGGCGGAGCTACGCGGAGCTACACGGAGCTCCATTGAGATAAGAAGAAGACCCGGACTGCGCAAGCGCGGCTAATTTGGCCATTAGACGGCGAAAATTAGTCGGCTCCATGGAAACGAGGACGCTAGCAACGGAGCAGGTAAGTGAAAAACTTCTTATAACTTCTGTATGGCTCATAATTAATGCACAATGTACATTACAAAGTGCATTAATATGGCCATACAGAAGTGTATAGACCCACTTGCTGCCGCGGGACAACCCCTTTAATCATTACAGAGGCAAGTGCTTTTATTAGGGCTTGGAATTAGAATATTGATGTGTGACATGCATGCTTCATGTTTTATTGTATTGCATTGTAAGCTGTTTGTTCCCTCAGACACAGAAGTAGTAACGCTTCGGTCACAGAAAACAAGATGCATATGTGGGTCAATAGTGAATACAGTCGATTTGCATCCTGACCTCACAGCGTTTCTAGTTAATGGAGCATAGCTGATGCAGAGGAGACTTCCAGCCATGTTTCTATTAGTGCCACTGGAGGAAACTCAATTTTACTGAAACATACAAATGAGCTATAATGTATGTAGGATTTATAATTGACCGTTTAAAACTGCACGTGGGGCAGGTAGTACCAGTATAAAAGTGTGAAGGGAAAGTCCTTACCTGAGGGGGGTGTATTATAGATTGGGATATTACTAAAATGTTTTGCTATGCACTATGGAGAGATGGGTAGTGACGGAGTGATTTCTCTGTTGCGGGGTTAATGAAAGGGGTAATGTAAAGGAGTCACACATGGGTGAAAGATCACCACCTACTAGAAAGAGTCTCCTGAAACCATTGTTATAAAGAAGGAGATAGAAGTAGTCTCTTATTCATAGTGATACTGCCTGCAACTTTGACACTATTTTTTTTTACCCACCACAGTTGAGTACAGAAGAAACATGACTGAGGGTGAAAGAACCATGTCATAGCTATGTCATTGAATACTGGACTTATACTAATTCTATTGTGCTGTGAAGCCAATGTTTTCTGTAATGTTAGCAAGGAGTAAAGTTTGTTGCGTTGAACACAATTCTTGTCTTGCCTCCTGCATTCTTCTGTATGAAACTTATGAAGGATGCAGATATCTGCTTTTCATAGTAGGCAATGTGGGTCAAATGTTAATGTAACACAGGCCTTAGATCAATGAGATAAGAAGCAGGGCTGTTATACACAAGTGCAAATTCTCCTTTTGTCAAACGAGCTGGCATATTTAATCATGGGGCAAGAACTGGAAATTCAGAATAGGTTAATGGAAATGGGCTTTGATGTTTTAGCATGCATAGAATCGTTTTCTTTTGTGGAATCTTCTACCATCTCTCATTCACAGTATCTTTTGATACTGCACTGTTCCTCCACATCCTTCTAGGTGCTCTCCCTAAGGAGAAAAGATAGTGTTCCCGACCCACATCACAGGCCTCTCATTAGCCAAGCTACTACACACTGATGAGGGGCAAACACCCCGAAACAGCTATCAGTGTCTGAAATCTGGCTTAGTTTTCAATTCCCAATCATTGTTACAAGGCTTGTATAAAGAGTCTAACACTATCCTGCAGGAATGCTGCCTTCCAATAGGTGGTGCTGCAGAGGTATTGTTTCATCTCCCTTATTTGCATATTACCCAGAGGAGTGTGAATGGCCTTATAAGTCTTCTCACTCACTCACTTTCGAGGTGCTCTCCCTAAGCAGAAAACATAGCGTTCCTGATCTACATCCTTTTTCGCTCTGTGTCTCCTTTATACACCTCATTCATACTGTTGTATTAGGGATCTCTACAAGTTCCATATTGTACAGAGCCATAATATTGCACCCATAGAAATCTGTGGGCCAGACTGTACCTTTGTATGTCCCTGCCTTCATACAGAATTTTGCTCAGAATCTGTAAGGAAAAAATTTAGCATATTGGTAGGATATACTATAACACTTTGATCGGTGGTGGTCCGACCAGTGGAGCCCCACTGATCCAGAGACTGAAAGGACAGAGGTTGCTTCAGCTTTTTGTGTACACAGCATTGCTCTTGGATGCCTGTTGTGCAGGGAATTGCAAAATCAGTCTAATAGAAAGGGGATGTGCTGTAATACCTTGTACAGCAGGTGGCCAGGGGCATCTCTGTGCAGGGAAACACTACAAGGGCTCCTTCACACGGGCTCGTACTCACGTAGACGATCATGCTCAATACAACTTTTTTTTGTTTATATTTCCCCCACCATTGCTTAGCAATGACACTGATACCCGCAGTTTGACTGCAGGTATATACGCGACCATAGAGAACAATGGGCTCTATGTCTCATATATCCGCAGTAAAATACAACATACTGCGTTCTATTTCCTGCAAGCAGATTACACAATTCCGATACCCTAATGTGAGCGGAACTGTAATGAATGTAATGGAAATGAATTTAATGCATTTGATGCAACCAAGTATTACCATAGATCAAATGCTCACGGAATTCGCAATTCAAATCCAGTTGTGTGAAACCGGCCAGAGTGATGGTATATTCCAGCGATATGCCATTACTGCCCTTCAAAATATAAAGGTCGACTTTCAATGTTGCTATTATTATTCTTCATTTTAATTCAAGGGTACGTCTAGCACTGGCTTTCAGCGTAGCATTACTCCTAGGAGCAACACAGTCTAACTTTTATGTCTAGAATCTTCTTGAAAGAACATTGCCTTCTCACAAGTACATTTAATTTGACATTCAGCCTTTTGAAGTTTTGCCTGCTCAATAATACATTTTTCCCTTAAATGAAAAAGATTTGACTATATTTTAGCAGTTTCTTTTGACTTACATTGGAGCTCGAAACCCAGCAACTAAAACACCACTATTTTTGGATGGAAGCTACCATCATTATAGATATTTCTTTATGCCCAGTCTGCTATTCATTCAAAAAATACCAAATCAGCCATAACATTAAAGTGGTTGTCCAGTTACCGGACAACATCCCTTCAATAGTGTTCGCTGTAGTAGAATAACAAATTGATCAGTACTTACCATCCACCACTGCTGCTCTGCAGCCCCGTGGTCCTGATGCCTGTTGTGACAATTGATATCACTGGAAGTCAGATGACCACTGCAGCCAATCAGAGGCTTCAGCACCACGTTCCTGAACTCCTGGCATCATGGTACTCAGTATGTGAATGCTGATGCCAGGGGACGAACGGTGACACTAAAGCCTCTGATTGGCTGCAGCAGTCACCTGACTTGCAGTGATGTCAGCTGTCACAAGAGATACCCAGACCATGGCAGGGCTGCAGCATGGATTCAAGTAGCGGAACAGGGGTGAGTACTAATCAGTATGTTATTTTACTATAGTGAGCGCTATTGAATGGATGTTGTATGGTAACCAGACAATATTGTGTAACTCTTCCTCATGCTAGCAAATCACCTCTGACCCATCAAGGCATGGACTCCTCAAAAGGACTCCTCTAAAGGTGTCCTGTTGTATTTGACACCAAGACATTAGCACCAGATCAGTTAAGTCTTGAATATAGTGAAGTGGGACAGACAATGTGGATCAGACTTATTTTCCAACACATCCCTCAGATGCTCAATCAGATTGACATCTGGGGAATGTGGAGACCAAGTCGTCATCTTGAACTCCTTGTCATGTTCCTCAAACCATTCCTGAACATTTTTTGCTGTGTGTCAGTGCTCATCCATACTCCTATAAGTGCCAGCTCTGGCTGCCTGGGAGTGGCCGATTATTCTCCAGTGTTCCCTGAGCAGTCCTGCTCCTCAGACCTGCTGAGTGTCTGGCTCTGGTATCTGGTTCTATTCCCTGTGTGTTTGACTTCTGTCCGACTCCTGTGGAGGTTACCTTGTCCCGATCCAGCTCTGCCTTTGTCCTGTGGTTTTCTTGTCATGTTGGTTTACTTCATCTGCCTGGCCTGTCAGTACTAGTAAGTTGTCCTCTGCTTAGGTACGACGGTTCCTTTCTGTCCTGCCACTAGGTAGCGTAGGGTCAGTGTTGGCGGCCTGGACCTGTCCACCTTTGGAGCTACATCCAGGAAGGGACATTGGCATGGGTAAAGGTCAGGGAGTTCCGCGCCGTGCATACCTGTGCACGCTACTAGTACTGTAACAGCAGCCTGGTGCCATCTGTTTCGCGGGAAAGCATCACATACACACCCATCCATGATCATATAAAAGAAAATATATTTCATCAGGTCAGGCCACCTTCTTACATTGCTTCATGGTCCAGTTTTAATGCCCACATGTTCATTGTAGGACACCTGTTGTCCTCCCTTGGACCACATTTGGTAGATTCTAATCTCTGAATACCGAGAACACTCTATAAGACCTGTTTTAAAGAGGCTTTGACCCATTTATCTAGTCGTCACAATTTGTCCTTTGTCAACATCACTCAGACCTTTCCCATTTTTCCTGCTTGCAACACATCAATTTCAATAACTGGCTGATCACTTGCTACCCAATATATCATACCCCTTAACAAGTGCTATTAATAGATCTAGAGAGTAGATATATTTTTGTAACAGCCACGATCAATAACACCAAATATATAATTTTGTGTTTTTATAACCCACCATCTGTGTTCCTTACCATTATAGCAGAGGGGGATCTCATTTGCTACCCTTTTTCCTAATACTGCCTATGTGTATGGGAGATTTAAAGGGGTTGTCCCGCGCCGAAACGGGTTTTTTTTTTATTCAATAGGCCCCCCGTTCGGCGCGAGACAAACCCAAGGGATGGGTTAAAAAAAAAAGGTTTAGTACTTACCCGAATCCCCGCGCTGCGGCGACTTCTTACTTACCTTACCAAGATGGCCGCCGGGATCTTCACCCACTATGCACCGCGGGTCTTCTCCCATGGTGCACCGTGGGCTTTGTGCGGTCCATTGCCAATTTCAGCCTCCTGATTGGCTGGAATCGGCACACGTGATGGGGCGGAGCTACGAGGACCAGCTCTCCGGCACGAGCGGCCCCATTCACCAGGGAGAAGACCGGACTGCGCAAGCGCGTCTAATCGGGCGATTAGACGCTGAAATTAGACGGCACCATGGTGACGGGGACGCTAGCAACGGAGCAGGTAAGTGAATAACTTCTGTATGGCTCAGAATTAATGCACGATGTACATTACAAAGTGCATTAATATGGCCATACAGAAGTGCTGAACCCCACTTTCTTTCGCGGGACAACCCCTTTAAACCTGCTTATGAACCCATTACTAGATCATTTTGGAGATAACCCCCAAAATGCAGTCCATAGTAATACCATGGGATTGGCTGCTGTGGTAGCTGAGAAGAAATGGTTGAATTTATGGAAAGAATGTTATCCTTCCGCTAGAGAGTTCTCCTGTCATACTGCTCATAGACATACTCTTAGCCACATTGATCATATTTTTGGATTACCTTCATTGTATTCCATGATATAGATGGTGGACTACTTGCCCCGAAGGGTATCTGATCACTTCCCAATTTGGATGATACTGAATTTCTCTACTCCACAGTCTGTTGGGAAGTGGACGGTGCATCCTTTCTGGTTATTCCTACTAGGACTCTCTGGCAGGATTCCTGATCAGATACAATTCTTTGCAGTTAATTCTTCTGGTCACGACACCATGTTGGTGAGGGACACTTTTAAATTGTATTTAAGGGGTTGTTTGAAATCTTCTATTTCATCCATTAAAAAAGCCACAGCTCGGCGTGAAGGAAAACTGCAGGCTAAGTGTGCTGAACTTGAGAGAATCTACGTAAGAGAACCTACTAAGGCCAGTGGAACAAATGGTTGATGGCAGGGGGACAATATCTACAACTCTTAAAGTAAAAGGTGCAGTGAAAACCTTTTTTTTACCAAACAATCATTTTTTGAACTTGGCAACCAATCTAGTAAACTCTTGGCATTTATGGTTTGCCAAAGTTTTTCTTCTCCTCCTATACTGAAGCTATGATCCAGTAGAACATGTAGTTCTATTGGATTCATCTACTACTCTAAAGGAGATAGCTGAAGCCTTATTCTTCATAGCAAAGGGTAAATCTTCGGGTCCGGATGGCCTCCTAATAGAGGTTTATTCACAATATAGTGAGATTTTGCTTTCACAGCTGCTTTCTCTTTTTAAGAAAGCATTGGCAGATGGTCGATTCTCTGACTCTTTTTACAAAGCAACTATAGTGGTTATATTGAAACTGGATAAAGACCCCAAAGAGTCTTATCTTCCAATATCTCTCCTTACTGCAGATTATAAAATAATAACATAAATACATACTAGCAAGCAGATTATTTTTGACTGTTCACAATATTATTTACCCAGGTCAATCTGGATTTATACCTGAGAGATCAACATCTGACAACATCAGAAGGGTTCAAGTGCTATTGCAGATAGGCTGGAAACAACGAGATTTGGCTTTGGCATCATTAAATGCTGCCAAGGCTTTTTATTCAGTTGAATGGCCCTATTTAATAGAGGTATTACAATGTTTCAGATTTGGACAAATCTTCATTAAATTGATATCCATCGTTTACTTCTTGTCAATGACCTGTTCTTCTCTTCATTCTATTTGAGGAGGGGTACGAGGCAACAGTCTCTCCTACTGTTTACAGTGACCATTGAGCTTTTGGCTCTACTTATCAAACAAGATTTGGACTATCCGGAGGGTTTTTTGTATCTTTTGAGCAACTACAACAGACATATGATATACTCCAATTGAGCTTCTTAAGCTACGTCATGCAGTATGTGCCCAGTATTCTGAGACTTGTCCAACCACATCAACCTATCCTTTGATTGGGATCCTAGATACGCAAGGGCCTTAAGGGTAATTTTCTTTCTATATACTCACCTAAAACAGTTTAAATTTTCAGCTATGCACCTAAAAGTAGAGCATAAATAGAGATTACTTACTAACAAGGACTGGTTTAATGCTATGAAATCTCATTTATCAGTATCTCAAGCAGAAAATAGCAAACTCGTTCAATTATATAATTTGTATCGGTACTATGTTACTCCCAAAAGACTGTATGTTATGGGTAGTTGAACTAATTCCCAATGTCATACATGTTTTGCACTGGATGCTGATTTTATACATTTGATGTGGGGATGTACTGAGATTCAAACCTCTTGATGTGAAGTGATTGATTTGCTTAGTAAGGTTGTGGGGATTCCAATACTGAGAGTCCCAGAGATTTGTTTACTGGGACTTCTGGACACCGAACAATGGCAATACCATATATGGATTTTATTATGCAAAACACTTTTTGGCACGCAAAGCGTTGGCGATGAAATGGATGGTCAGACAAACTCCAACTATCACCAAGTGGCGAAATATGGGTAAAAATATTGTTCCTATGAAAAAATTGTCTTTCAATCCCTTAGTGACTACCCCATAGTGTTTTTATGTTCTGGCTAGCTGGGCCTTAATTCCCAGGGACGTAAAAACATGCTTCCTGGGGGATTAAAACTCTGCAAGCTGTGGATGTGAAAAGTAAATAAAAGTTAAAGATTTAGCTGCCCCGATAGATCGGATCCATGAGGGCAGCTGAAAGTACTCACCCCCGTCCTCCACGATGTCCCATGGCGTTCTGGCCAATCATATCCATGAGGAGAGCTGAAATTACGTACCTAAGGCCCCTGGATTTATTCGCAGACCTCACCACGGCCTCTGTGTATACGCCCACCGACAAAATGGCGGATGCATGTGCAAAAGCCGCGGATTGCCAGAGAAAATCAAAATCTCCCTGCTCCTGGCTACCAAATGTGGCCAAGAGCTTGGAGATTTTACAAGGGGCTGCAGTACATGGTCCCTGGTCACATGATCACTGTTTTCAAATCGAAAACAGCGATCACTTAAAAGTAAAAAAAAGTTACGGTTTCACCTCCCATCATGGATCCGATCTGTGAGGGAAGGTGAAATTATTTACCTAAGGCCTCTGGCGATATAAGAAAAACAGTATGCTATATTACTGTGACCGCTTGGAGCTGGGCGGTGAAGCCGGAGCTTTACCTATTGAAGGTGGAAGGATTGCTACTGGAGCAGGGACGTGGGGCATTATCAAGATGGCAAGTAACAAAAAAAAACCTTTTTCTTCTCTCTGGCGATATACCCTGATGGGGTCTTTATCTGCGGACCCTTCCCCCAACTGCAGGGCATGCGCCCATTGGCAAAATGGCGGACGCATGCGCAGAAGCTGGGAAGGGCCCGGAAAATTTAAAGTCTCCTTGCTCCTGGCTACTAAAGGTAGCTATGAGTCTGGAGCAGTGACCAAGGACAGCGGTGAGCAGCCCCTAGTCACGTGATCGCTGTTATCCAATGGATAATGGCGATTACATAAAACTTAACACACAGTTGAAGTTTAATGCTCCTTTTGGTTTGAGCCCCGTTGTACATATAGATATGGGTATGGGTATGTTTCTGAACACAGAACAAATGGGGGTATTAATTTTGGGGTGAAAGTATTCATTCAGATGTGTGCTTTTCAAAAAAAACAACAGTTTTTTAAAATCACATAATTGTCAAAAAAATGAAAATCGTAATTTTTTCCTTCTGCTTTGCTCAGATTCATTCAAAAACTGTGGAACCAAATACGCAGTACACCTCTAGATGAATGCGTTGAGGGGTCAAGTTTTCAAAATGGGGTCATTTGTGGTGGTTTTTTATCGTTTTAGCGCTCAAGGGCTCTACAAGTGTGCAATGAGGCCTAAATCACCTTCAAGCAAAATGTCTGTTCTGAAAACCACCGGCTGCTCCTTTAGGTTTGGTCCCCGTTGTGCATACAGACATAAGATGGTATGTTTCTGAACACAGGACAAACAGGGGTATCCATTTTGGGTGGAAATCCTCATTTTCATGTGCACTACAGAAAAAAAACTGTCTTTTAAATGACATAATTGCAAAAATATGAAATTTCATTTTTTCTCCTCCAAATTGCATTACTTTGTGAAAAGAAACCGTGAAGTCAAAATACTCCTGATCCCCCTCAGTGAATACATAAGATGTGTATTTTTTAAAATTGGGTCATTTTAAATACTGTGTATTTTGACCCCATAGTTTTTAAATGCATTTAAGCAAAGCAGAAAGAAAAAATTATGATTTTTGTTTTTTTGGCAATTGTGTCATAATTAGAGATGAGCGAGCGTACTCGGATAAGCACTACTCGCTCGAGTAATTTGCTTTATCCGAGTATCGCTGTGCTTGGGTCTGAAGATTCGGGTACCGGCACGGAGCGGGGAGCTGCAGGGGAGAGCGGGGAGGAACGGAGGTAAGATCTTTCTCTCCCTCTCTCCCGCCCGCTCTCCCCTGCTCCCCGCTGCGACTCACCTGTCAGCCGCAGCGGCACCCGAATCTTCAGACCCGAGCACAGCGATACTCGGATAAAGCCAATTACTCGAGCGAGTAGTGCTTTTCCGAGTACGCTCGCTCATCTCTAGTCATAATAAAAACAGGTTTTTTGTACGGCACACATATGAAGACTTTCACCCCAAAATGGATCCCCCTGTTTGTCCTGTGTTCAGAAACATACCCACTGTGGTCCTAATCTTCTGTCCATATGCACAATGGGGCTCAAACCGAAAGGAACATTAAACTTTAACTGTCTCTTAACTTTTCCGTGATCACTGTGGCCCTCAGTCACTGCTCCAGGCTCTTGGCTACCTTTAGCAAGGAGATTTAAAATTTTCCCAGCTTCTGCGCTTACGTTCACTATTTTGGCGACAGTCGCATGCGCCGAAGCTGGGTAAAGGTCCGCGGATAAGGATCCCGCCAGGGATTCCGGCCCCATGAATCGGGCACATGCACAGAAGCCGGGGTATAGTCCGCGCATAAATCCAAGGGCCCTAGGTATGTAATTTTATCTCTGCTCATGGATATGACCTGTAAAAGGGGGGATGAAACCAACTTTTTTCTTTTTTTTTTACACATTTTTCTGTACTTTTACATGATCGCTGTTATCCATTGGATAACAGTGATCATGTGACCGGGGACCGCATACAGCGGTTTCCAGTGACAGCTCCCTGCTCTCGGGTACTCTTAGGAGTTTTTAAATTTCCCGGGCCTCCTGGCCTTATGTGCTTGACGTAATGACATCTGGTGTGAATGCGCAGACACTGGCATCAGGTCCTGGAAGACCAGAACACCGTGGAACATCGCAAAGGATGAGGGTGAGTACACTCAGCTCACCTCACGCATCCGATTCATAAGGGAAGCTGAAACTTTAATTTTTTCAAACTTCATTTACATTTTTGGGGTATTTTTGTTTTCATAGGGGTAATGTGTACAAAAAGTTTTTTAAAAATTAAATGTAATGGGTTTACCATTTTATTTTGGACGTTTTGATATATAATTTGTTTAGTCATTGATTTACAAGGAGGATAAGGCGACGGTTTAGGTTGGTGTAAGCAGTGGGTCGTTTTCCTTTTTTTTGCATATATATATAATTGTAATTTCCTTTTTACATTTGTAACTCTTTTTTAACATCTATGTGCTCCACAACGTCATATTAGACCCCTGGGGGACAATCGTACTGAATTTTTTAAAATCTCACAGCTTTCCACTGTGACTGGGACATTCATAGGAGCCCCACTTACAGGGAAAATATCCTCCTAGTGTGACAGTAGTCACTCTGAGATCTGGTCTGGGGGCTGCAAAGACCCTGCAGGTCTGACATGCCGGCGATCACACGATCACTGGCTTCCATACAGGAAACAGCATTCCTGTTTCCTGTATTCTCTACATAGTGCTCATTCAGGACCATGTAGCCTGCAAAAGACAAGGTAGAAGTGGTTAAAAAATGCTTTTGTCATCATCTTCTCTGACAGATGAGAACCTGATCTGTTTCTGCTAGATTGCAGGAGTTTGATCCGGTGTCAAATTTTTATTATTGAGCGGGATTAAAACCCAGGACCAATTGCTGTATTTACACTTGGACCAATTTACAATGCTTTGTCCTAAATGGGTTGAATTGTAATGATTCAAAGGAAGCAAACACGGAAGATTTTCTATAGCATACCTCTATATTTCAAGAACTAAATAAGTATCATTTTAGGGGTTGGGAGGGCTTACACTGGACAAAAAAATGATTCAATTTTTTCCTCCAGAGTTTTTACTTTGAGGCATAAACTTGCTGGAAACATGGACGGCTGATGTAATTCTGAGTAGTCATCACCCAGGCTTGTATCTGTCATCACACACACATATAGCATCAGGTAATACTTGACTGGCATTATGCGGTCAGTGCTTCCTGTAGGGAGCTGACTCAGCAGCTTTTCCAATCTGTTTGTTCAACTGGAAATTGATCCTGCAGAAAGTAACTCAATTTGAAACAACCATTTATAGTGTAATACAACTTCCAGAAATACACTGCAATTTATATTAATACTCATAGCTCCAGACAGCAAACAGGCTTACAGTACACTGTGCATGCAACAAACACTCATTTATGAGTGCTCAGGGAAAGGGAGTGTATCCGTTTCACTAACTTTATGCTATAATGTCACTATTAGAGATGCATGAGACTTGATATACCATCCCGGCTCAAGTATCATACACTCCCTATTGATGCTTAAATCTTGAGATCTCATCCCAGGAAGAGTGGATGTTGGAAAGCACCAGTGGCATAACAATAAGGGATTCAGTAGTAGGGTTACTACTCACATTTGGACCCCAGAGCCCATAAAGGCTTAATTGTCCCTTTTCTATACTGACAGTTGTTCTTTTTCTAAAGAATATTTCTGTTGCCCCAGATGATAATGCCATCGCTTTTGAGCGCTGCTATCATGGCAGCATAGAAGGGCATACTAAAATGTATTTTTCATATGTAACCACATTCTTATCCCTACCCCTTATTATATTCAAAACTAATCCTGGTTGTATTCTCAAGGCAGTACTGTGTACTTTGAGTGTCCGGGCCTAGTGATGCCGTTGATGACTCAGAATTGTTTCGAACTGTAGTGCTGACAGTAGACTAAAGGATAGTTCACATGGGCGTATTGTCACTGCGTATTGCTCACGCGTATATTCAGTGCGTAACACGCTGTGAATGGAGGCAATGAAAGTCAATGGATTTACATTCTACCATGCACACCAGCATGTGGGCACTGTCTATCAATACGCAGGAGAAATAAATCACAGCATGCTCTATTTCTCTATGTTTCATATACTGCCCTTGAATGGGCTGTGCATGAAGCACTCTCCATACACATGCATTGTGTATGGGGAGCATTTCAATACACATCCCCGACTGTGCCAGTCTATTATGCGTGAGCCGCCTGATAGTATCATTGAAAATTTGGAAGACCTACACCCCCCCTCCCTTTTTGGTCTAGCCAGTGTATTCCGTGCTATGCGAGATGGCTTATCTGCCCATACGAATTTGGACATAAGAGCAAATAGATGTTGAAAAAATCACCTTGGGACTTGGATGGGGAGGCCCTGAAACAAGTATAGTACTCTAGGTAGTATAGTCATTTTCATGATAGCCCCTCTGCCGAACCACAAGAATGTGCCTTTAGTTCAAGTATTTATGTCCTGCCTAACCCTGTTTAGAAGTGTTGGAAAATTAGCTGAGTATAAGTCCTTCACATCTGGAGTAATGTTAGTGCCCAGATAGTGAAAATGGTCTCTTGCCCAGGTGAATGAGAAGGCATCTTTACGTTCGTTTACTAGAGATTGGGGGAGGGATATATTGAGCGCCACCGACTTGTGATAGTTAATCTTGAGTTTTCGAAAGGGTAGAGTATTGATTGATTTCTGACAATAGATTAGGTAAGGAAATTCTCGGGCTGGAGATGAAGAACAAAAGATCGTCTGCATATGCTGCGATCTTATGTTCTATGTCCCCTAGTGTGATCTCTTTAATATTTGAGTTGGACCGAATACGTCTCAGTAATGGCTCCAAGCACAATATAAAGATTAAGGTGAGAGGGGACAGCCTTGTCTCGTGCTGTTAGTAATGGCAAAAGGGGCTGATAGCTGGCCGTTTACCCTAACTGACGCCGCCGAATCCCATTCCACCCTATCGAAAGCCTTGTCCGCGTCCGTGGACAGTAAACAGACGGGCAAGGATCGTTTGTGTGTGAGGTGTATGAAATTTATGGCTTTCGTGGTGTTGTCTCTAGCCTCCCTAAGAGGGACAAAGCCAACTTGGTCTTTTTGGATCATATGTGGTAGGAAGGGGGAGATCCTGTTTGCCAGTATTTTGGAGAATAATTTCAGGTCTACATTCAACAGGGAAATGGGGCGGTAGCTCTGGCATTGCGATGTGTCCTTCCCTTCTTTTGGAATAACCGAGATGTGGGCCTTTAGGGTGTCTCTGGGTATTGTGTTTCCGGCTAAAAGGGAATTAAAAGCCTGTGTGAAATAGGGAGAGAGCGTTCCCACGTATTTTTTGTAATATGCTAGCGTAAGCCCGTCTGGACCAGGTGCTTTCCCCATGTGAGAATCCGACAGCGCCTCTGCCAACTCAGTCTGTGTGACTGGAGCCTCTATAACCTCGATGGCCTCCTGCGAAAATCTACCCAGATTTGGCCTCTGGAGATAGTCACGGATTTTAGTCCTTTGGTGTTCCCTATCTTGTTTGGATTGAAGTGGTGAAAGATTGTACAATGCCTGGTAATACTCCCTGAATGCCTCGGATAACTTTTGGGGAGTTGCACAGTATGACCGCTGGATATGCTTATGTGTGGGACATATGTTCTGGCTCTGGTGGTTCACAGCGCCCGGGCTAGTGTGCGACTGGCCTTATTACCAAATTCGAAAAAGTGGTGCCTGCATTTTGTTAAGTTCGCTTTCGCCTGGCTGAGGCAAAGAGCGCGGACCTTTTCTCGAAGTTGGATCAACTCCACTTCCCTTACGTTAACCTGAGTAGACTTGTGGACAAGTTCCAAAGTCTGTATCTTTTCTAGTAGCTCCCTGAGATGTGCACTATGCTCTTTTTTTAATGCGGGATCCGAGGTTGACACAAAAACCCCTAATGACGCATTTATGTGCCTCCCAAATCGTTAGCGGGTATACATCTGGGGTGTTGTTGTATTCGAAGTATTCTTATAGGGCTTTCTGTATTTCATCTGAAGTTATCTGGTCGTGAATAAGAGACTCATTGAGGCGCCAATGTCACTCTCTGTTGTGACTTGTAGGTAATTTTAGCGCCAAAGTAATCAAGGCGTGGTCTGAGAATGTAATATCTATTTTTGCAGCAGATAAAGTCGGCAGGGATGAATGCTGTAGAAGAAAGTAGTCAATTCTGGAGTATGTATTATGTGGGGGAGAAAAGAATGTATAATCCCTAGTGGTAGGATTTAAAAACTTCCAAGCATCTACAAGCTGGTATTTGTGTAGTGTTTTCCTGATCCTGTGGTGGGCGGACAGCAAAAGGCTATCGCTGCCTTTGGAAGTGTTGATGCATGGGTCTAAGGGGACGTCAAAGTCTCCACCCAGTACCATGGTGCCCTCCCTGAATTCCTCCAAGTCCTCCAGAATCTTCTCTAAGAAAGACATCTGATTGGAGTTGGGGAAATAAACCGCTGCGAATGTGACTGGTGTGCTGGCGAGCTTACCTCTCAGGAAGATATCTTCCTCCTGGATCACTACGAGCCTCTTCATATTCCCATCTAACAGAGTTGGAGATGAGTATGGAGACACCTTTAGATTTGGAGTCCGTGTTCATGCTATGGTAGGCGTATGGAAATCTGGCATCTGTGAACTTAGGGAGCACTTCGCGCGGAAGTGGGTCTCCTGGATAAAGGTCACCCGCAGTCTTCGTTTCCAGAGAAGACGGAGGATGGAGGACCTTTTTTCAGGAATATTCAAACCCCGCGCATTAATGGATACAACCGTTAGATCAGCAGAACCTTACAACATGGTCAGCAAAATACACAGTTCAACTGTCTAAATGAAAGTCTGTTATAGCCCCTTTGAGTGGGATTTTGCAAGGTTGAGGTGCGTGGGGAAGGGGGGGTTGAAGGAAAAAGGAAGAGAGAGAAAAAACCCACCACAAATATATTTTAGCAAACAAAGACCCACTGACACACTAGGGAATACAAACAGGGGACACACAAAACAAAGCTAATCTGTGTATTAACAACTATCTATTATTCAGGGGGTCTGATTCCCGACAACAAGAGGGTGAGACCAGGGTCCCTGATACCCTATTTGGGGGAACGTGGAAACGCGCTGGAAAACCAAGGCCGCAACCGTGCTCAGAAAAACAGAGAAAATAATGAAAGTAAGCGTTCTCCTTCGGCGTGTTCTTGTGAGCCGCATCCTAAATGTCCTGAATTATATGGGACAGTCCTTTTATGAGAAACAGGAAAAGGGGAAGAAACCAAGAAAGTATTTTTCTGCTCGCCCGCCCCTGCCCGAAGTGGATGGGGCTAATGCAGAGAACCGAGAGCCTGAACAGCCAGAGACCAGAACCTGGCTCAGGGTCCCGAAGCCATCCAGAGAAACTGAAGGTCATTCCGGGGCCGCTAAAGCACCATCCTTAATGTCCTTCATAGATCACATATTTACTGGAACAACGCCCATCGGTATAGTCCAGTCCGGAACCGGGACCATAGGAACATCCAGAAATGAGAACACCCCCTCCAGATCTGCGGGTGTTCTGACCATAAAGATACGGCCTCGTCTGCGGAGAATCAGGTGGAATGGATGCCCCCATTTGTATGTTGCTTCGGCTCTGCGCGCTGCATCCAGCAGTGGGCGAATCAGTCTCCGTCTGAGGGTTAGCCTGGAAAAATCGAGTAGAATCGTGATGTCCGTTCCATTAAAGCTAACAGAGCCTTGCTCCCACGCCAACCGCTGAATTTCTTCCTTCTGCCTATAAAAGTGCACGCGGCATAGGACATCTCTTGGGAAATTCTGATTCCACGTTCTCCCGCCTAGGACATGGTGGACTCTGTCCAGCTCTATTGCTCTGTCCTCCAGGCGGTGTAGCAGCTTATTGAATATGGTTATCATGCACTCATATAAGGCATCTGGAATGCTTCTAAGTTTAAGGTTATTGCGGTGGCCTCTGTTTTCGATGTCATCCAAATGAAAAGTTAGGTCCCTAAGCTGTTTCTGTTGCTTTTCCACTGTTAGAACTAATTGTTAAAAGTCCATAGATGGGGCACCAGCATTCTCCTCCAGAGCTGTAACCCTTTCTGTCAAGGACTGTTCTGAGTGGTTAACCACAGCAATGGCTACCTTGAGTTTCTCTTTAATACGCCACAACTGCATTTCTAGGTCCATTTTTGTGGGCAGTGCATGGGCCATAAGCCAGAGCACCTGGAGGGTTTGAGAATCATCAAGCAGTGGTTCTGGCGGTTTTATTACTGGACCCATGTCCGGGGGTAGTGGGACTCCAAGGTGTGATGTGTGGGTATTAGGTGCTGTGTTTCCTCTCAATGAGGTTGCAGAGTGGAGGATGGGAGTAGTAGTGTCCCCCAAGGATTCATGACAGTGTCCTGTGGGGTCCTCCTCTCTCTTGGTTAGGGGTTGCTGGGTAGGTTCCACTACCTTCCCCCCCTCTTGGGACTATGCCCCTGTCCACAGATCCTGCTAGGTTCATGCCTGTCTGAGGTAGGGGCCGGGGGGTTGATGGGCCTGATGGTGTGCCCGCCCTCCCTGCCCCAGCCCTCTCACTGACCGTCTCATGTGGCTGTCGCACGTCCCGGCAGGGGAGCGGAGCTCCCGCATCCCCCATATACTGTAGCGCCGGCTTCACGTGGTGCCCTGGCGCCATGTTGGTGTGTGGCTTCTTGGTGTCCACGGCACCCGCTCCCTGCAGGAATCTGCTAATAGGGGTCCCGTTCGTCAGCAGTAGGTCCATTCTACATCCCTCCATTCTACATCCCTCTTATGGTGCCTGCTTCTCCGATGTCCCTGGTGATCTTGATGTCAGCAGCAGCGGAGCTCCGGATCGTGCATCCTCACTCCTCCATGCCTTAGCCACGCCCCCTCTATTCAGCTTTTTAAATGGATCCAAATAAAGGCCCTTTTACACGCAACGATTATCGCTCAAAATTCGTTCAAATGTCCAAAAATGAACGATAATCATTACATATAAATGAGGGTAGTCATGCACTATTCATTTAATTATCACTAGCCAAAGTTTTAAGGCTGGCATAAAATCCATCGTTTGGTCACTGGAACTCTTTCAGTTTGAATACAGTTTGTTCTGTGCTTCCAGTGGCTAAGTGATGGCTTTGTTTTGCTTTGCATATTCAATTAATGTAATGTTTACCCATCCGAACAAGGGAATGTGCTGCCAGATGTTTGCTCAGGGTGAAGTATTTATAAAATAACAATTGCCTAAACAAATGCCCAGCTGAGCAAACAACTCCTGGAGGAACATACAGATGATTACAGCAATTAATTTGTTATTCAAAAATGTCAGCAGCTAATTTGAATTTCTTTCAATCTTTTAGCAGTTTAAGCGATTATCTTTGCATGTAAAAGGGCCATTTAAATCAGAAATAAATGCATGAGTTGTAATTCAATTTGTAATTAGTTTTAATTCAGTTAAAAATTGATCCTCTTTTAAAAGGACTTAAAACACAGATGTGAATTCACCCTGCATCCCAACAATAGGGCTACACATTAGTGCCACCCTGCAGATATTCCATCCTGTAGTGCCATACAGTAATGTAGACTAAATGTTAGTCAGTACAGTAATAACATCCAACCAGAATTGCCCACCAGACAGAGTAACGCCTAAGAATGTGCAAGACACATGGTGATTACCATAATCACATAGAACTGCCTATAACATTACTTTTGCTTAGCAATGCCCCTATACTATAACACAATACCTTCTCCATGGTCCTGCACTGTTCTCTACACTTATAACCACAATTTGTATTTCAGCAGCCATTCTAAGTAATTATCTCTTCCTCTGCCATTTTCTACAGTAAGAGTTCAGCCCCGGTGAATTCTCTCATGCAGAAATGATTTATGATTGATCTCTTCTGTCAGATGTGGCATTCTGGGACAATGTCCAGATCTAGCACTGCCTAACTGAATCCTAAACACTTGTGTATTGTGGAGTTAGGAAGTCAGGAACCATAGACAAGTGGTCCATGAGCCACAAAAGGCTCACGTCAGACATAATACAGCGAAGCAAAACTGGCCAAAAAAGATATACTCCCTATACTCAAGGCATAGTTGAAAGATTTTTGGGGACCTAAATATGAATTACACCAACTTACAGTGGTTACATGAAAAGCAAAGGTATAAATTGTGTGTTTTAGTCATCATTGTTCGAAGAAATGAACAGGATGGCCTGTGCACAAAAACCTATAGAAACCTATTGCAAGTAATGGCTTACTGTTGTGGAATGGCCATCAACCTTTTCCTTTGAAGTGTTGCGTCTTGAAAGGTCAGTACCTACAAATGAGACAAAATTGTTCCTCTCTAATTGACTTCAAAATTGACTAATAAAGGAGGAGGTTTAGGAACAGGGGCTATCCTGATAAGATACTAATGGAGGCCTACAATCATGCCCTTGACCAAGACAGCCATTACCTTTTAAGACCCCAACCCATTCAGACCAAAGGGACTCCCATTTGTATCATTGGAGCATTTGACACCGTGTCCTCTGAAGTATTATTGGTATTATTTCCAATTCCTAATAAATCTTAAAAGCAGATCCCATTATTAAGGGATCCCTAGGTGAGCCCTGTTGTATCACATATGGAAGAGGTAGGAATCTGGGGGATTTTTTGGTACATAGGCACTATGCTTCTCCCCAAAAATCTGGAACTTGGCTTGATTGTAAAGTCATGGGGACTTATTGATGTGGAAGCACAATGGATACAGACTGAAACCAGTCCAAAGGGTCTAAATAAGGCACTTTCTTTTATCTCTTCTTTAATCTCGCTTTCTCAGGACCATTATTTTCTATAAACTAGCTGCTATATTAATTTTTTTGGATTGCATTCATCTAAATGATCTAGATGATCACATCACATTCATCTTTGCCAGACTCATGGGGCCCTTTCCTTTTTCTGTGTATCTCAGTGGCATATTTTTAATTGTTTTGACCTTTCTGACATGCCTCATTCCAATATATGTATCTCCTTTGCCCTACCATTATATTTAGTTCCTTGAACAGCATACACGCACCTGGCTCTTCTCTTTCTGAACTATATTAGGGTCTTATTTAAATAGTCTGCGCAAATCAGGCAGCCTCTAAGCAGCTATGCGCATTGGTATTGTACGGATTAAGCAGATCGCTCTCTGGTTAGCAATATGATACCCTGCACACCCGCGCATGCCTCCACTTTGATATGCACGCATAAAGACTCATACTGGGCACATGTGTGGGTAAATAGCAGCCTGACCATGATGTTTGCTTTGGGGGTCTTGTAGTGCATACGCATTCTCCACATGACAGTGCACATGCTGGTTCTCATTTGCCCCCGTCTGTTGATTCACAGGTCTTGGATCGTATCGGGCTTGAAGTTCCAGGGTTGGGACTTTATGACTGCCCACCACTATTTAAACTTAGATCCAGTGTAGCTTAATTATTTCACCAGTGACATGAATCCATCACCGCCATCACCTATCCTTCTGCTGTGCGATCCTTCATGCAAGGGGTGTGTATCTTTCTGGTTATATTACAAGAAAGATAACACTGAATTCTGCGGTGGAAATTATTAGAGGAAGTTGCTCTCTGGATATTTGTGAGATAACTAGGAGTACCTGCATACAGTACTCTGCTGAACTACTACTTATGGTGGGAGGTGTATATGCTATCTTGTATGTACTTGAACAATCATTCTTTGGGTCATTTATGAGATATATAGGCACGCTTACATGCATTATTCTGCTGAATTGTTATTTTTGAGTTTAGCAGATATGTTGGTGTGAGATATATATGCTATCTTGCATATACTTTTTGGCACTGAATATATAATTGATCTTGGTTTTATCAGTGTTTCTCTTTTCGGACAAATGATTTTATATCTCTACATACTATATATGACACTTGGCTCAGTCTTTATTCCCTGATGAGTGTGGAAATATATGTAGATGAAATGTGTAGGCTCTGTAATACATTTCATATTTAGGTGTCATATCTGGTTATAATACATGACCAAATTCTACTATAACTTTACCTTTGTATTATCCCCAGATATATCCTCCCTTCGACTCTTCCATCTCAATAGTTTTTCTGCTGCCTATTAGGGTAAATTAGGGTCATCTCGAGTGAGCTTCCAGTCCGAGCTCACCATTCTAATGGTGGAGTGCTCCGCTATTGGTAGAAATTGTCATGGGTAATATCCCCCCTTTTCCTTTTTGATTTGATTTTTCTTCTTAATCGTAATTAATAAATATTATGTTTTAGGTCAATATGCTACAATTGGCAAATATATGAAGCTCATATCAAAACTAGAAAGTAATGCAAAAATACAAACTCAAGTTGAAATACTGTTTGAAATAGTTCTTTATGTACTGAGAAATGATTGACAAGTTCTCACATTGTGGGACCTATACTTTCTAACTTGATGTTACTTTTTGTTATACCTCCCCTTTCTTGGATTCTATGCTTAGTTCATTATTTCTTTATACCTAAACTGTGAAACGACTATGAGAAGTTATTAGCTCCCAGGATGTAGGATGTTGTTTTGTATTTGATCAAACTTAATAAAGTTTGAAGGAAAAAAAAAGGAACTCAAGAATAGAGGACAGGAACAGGGTGGTGATGGTAATCAGATGATGGATCAAATGGTTGATGGTAAGAAAAATAACAATCCACAATACCTGACCTTACCTCAATAAGGACCAAGCGCTATAAATGTATCTTCAATGACCTGATTGCCTGGGGTGCCAAGAGTCGGTCTCCCACCAATCTAATATAGATGGCCTAATCTAAGGATAGGCCTTCAATTTTAAAAGTCTGTTTAACCCCTTAATGCAAATTTACATTATCTCCTAACTTACTCATTTGCCTCAGTATAAGTGGCAGTAACTTTCACTTTGCCATTGATGATTCTCTTTCATTTGTATAAATGAAATTACCACACAAAGCAAAGACTTTTTGGATAACTTTTTAGATTGTGTTCCTGGAGTGCTTGTGTATACATGATTGTCAACCATAACGTGCAGAAGAGCAGTATAAAGCATGGGGAAAGTACAGAGCAACAACCGGAGCCTCTGATGAGGATGATGGATTTCAGACTACAACAGAATCCCAATAGACATTGAAGCTAAGCTACAGGCAGTAATAATTGCTCTGGTCCATTAGTACAAGAGCTAAAGTAAGAAACTAATCTGTTCTTGGGTGCCCCTAGGTAAGATGACCAGACATTCCAATATAGGTGGGACAGTCCCGCTTGGGACCCTGTGTCCCGCTTTCCCCAGGGACCCAAGTGGGACAGCCATTTATCCTGCTTTTGGGACACCTGTCCCTCTTTTCTCCTGCTTTCAGGACACGAGGTCACCATGAAGGTGATTACCAGCCAGGGTGCTGCTGCTTCCCATCTGGTAATCACTCTACAGCAGTGTGTTCACGAGGTATCTTCCTCCCTTGACCTCTCCTCGTTAGTTCTGTAGGAGGAGAGGGGAGGAGGAGTCCAGGTGCGCACACTGCCATCAGTGTGTTCATCCCGCAGCAGCGCCGAATGAAGGGGCAGCGGCACTCTAAAGACAAGAAGGAGGTAAGTATATCAATTTCATGGGGAATCTATTACTACTGGGGCTACTGTGGGGGTCACTCTTACTACTGGGATCAATATAGGGGACACTATTAGTAATAGTGTCCCCTATATTGGCCCCAGTAGTAATACTATTAATGCTGAGGCCACTGTGTGGGCCACTATTACTACTGTAGCCATTGTGGGGGGTCACTATTACTACTGTGGCCATTGTGGGGGTCACTATTACTACTGAGGCCACTGTGGGGGTTACTATTACAACTGGGGCCGATATAGGGGTCACTATTACTACTGAGGCCACTGTGGGGGTCACTATTACTCCCCTGGCTGATATAGGGGAAACTATTTCTACTGAGGCTGATATAGGAGACACTTTTACCACTGGTGCTACTGTAGGGGTCACTATTACTATTGGGGCTGATATAGGCGATACTATTACTACTGAGGACACTCTGCACATGGCAGCATACCTCAAGCTGACGTAGGGTATGTTTACACGTGGCAGAAATGCTTTGGAATGTACGCAGCAGAAATTTCCGTGGCAAATCACGTAGCATTTTCGCATCCAAAAAAACTGTCAAAATCCATACCATTGGTGCGGATTTTGACTGGAAATCAGCCGCGTATTGTTAGTTGATTTTATATTATGCGGCACTCCCCCTCACATCCTCCGAAGGCTTCTTGCTGTTAGCACTCCCCAGCTTCCGGTTATAGAATGAAATCAGCTGCGGATACGCGGCTGATTTCTAGTTAAAATCTGCACTAATGGTATGAATTTTTACTGCTTTTTAGATGCGGAAATGCTGTGGAATTTGCTCCTTGTCTTTTTTTTAAACAGTCCTGTCCTTTTTATAACAATGGAGGTAAAATCATGTGCCATGATAAGCCCCACCCCCTGACCACACCCCGTTGTCCAACTTTGACCCTGGGAAAATCTAGTCACCTTGCTCCAGCCCTTCACAGCGATAGAACTAGGATAACAGAACCTAAAGGTAGAATCCCTTTTACATTGCCAGATAAATTGGAACAAGCATTCGACGAGCAGTGAAGTAGCGATTGTATATCATTTGCTTGACATGCATTAATGGCCCTATTACATGGGTCGACAGTCGTTTAAAGGCCTGCATGAGTGATAACATCACTGCTAAGGCCATCAGTGCTGCTGCATAGCGTTTAGACTGAAAGACATTGCTGGGTTCTCATGGACTTCTCACTCACCTTCTATGTGAAGCACTGAGTAGGGAGCATTTACACGTAACGAAAAGCCCGCGGTTCAGTGATAGTTTTTTTGCAGACTGAAAGTCAGCGATAAATAATAGTCAACGAGTAGTAAGTGATTTTTTTTCACATTTATACTGAACGATTATCGCTCAAATTCATTCGTTTGAACGATGATCGTTACATGTAAATGGGCCTTTACACTGAACAATAATTGGTCAGTGTTGATCGACCGTGTATTATAAACACACCTCTAGTCATCCTTTCTGCCACGGCTTCCTAGTCAACAAATCGTTATAACGCCTGTTTACATGAAAGGATTTGCTGCCGATAAATGATTTTTTTAGTTCTGCATAAAAGATCTGATCAGCAAGAATCTAACTATATATATTTAATATATATTTAAGAGCCTCATGTGGTGCAGAGTGTAAGCTCTTGCCTACGACCTGAAGGTTGCAAGTTTGATCCCAGCATGAATCAGGTAGCCGGCTCAAGGTTGACTCAGCCTTCCATCATCCTTCTGAGGTTGGTAAAATGAGAACCCAGCTTGGTGGGGGGTAATAAGTAATAATTACCTGAAAGCGCTGCGGAATAAGTTGGCGCTATAAAATTACCATGATTTTTTGATTTTTTTTTTTATTATTATTATTATTTACTGATCATTCGGTCGCTGTATGTATTTACATCTGACAATTATCCAACAAAAATACTTGGCGTAACGATTATTTGCACGATAATTGTGTCTTGCAAAAGGCCTTTAAGGCAGACAAGGAAATCTTACAATACAGGCAGACAAAGACAGGTGAGCTGAGCTGAACAGACAGAACAAAGGCACAGCACAGCAGACAGGACAGATATCTACAGCATAGCAGATAGTGCCAGACAACATTGTTGGCCGTCATTGTTCAATCACATTTAACACTACATGCTATGTGGTTTCTCTGAGTTTTGAGAGGATCGTTGTCAGATTTAATGGATGTTTTGATTCTATTCACATTAGAACATTAAATTGTCTAAATTAATTATCTCATGAGATGCTTATAAAGGGTTAACCTTTTTTTTTTTTTTTGAAACGCTAAATATGGTTTCAGACTCATTTGGACCTCATATATGTCCACATTATGGGTCTATGTTGTATGGAGCTGTAATAAAAAAAAGCAACTATAGAGTTACCCACTACAAGAAAAAAACTACAGGCATTGCACTAATAAGCATATATTCTGCTTCTACAGGAAGCAGCAGGGTAGCAGCATACCCACACCAAAACAGTTCAGTGAGCACATACTGTACCAGAACCAAGCACAGTGCATAAATACAGCACCAGAACCAAACTCATGTCATGAATGTAGCCTCACAACCAAGCTCATAACATAAATACAGCACCAGAGCCAAGGTTAGCACATAAACACTGCAACAGAACCAAGCTCATGACATAAATACTATAGCAGAACTAAGTGATTGTGGGCAGTGGCATCAAAGAAAAGAAGACTATGCCTTGGAACATCAGAGGGCAAGAAAGAGACACAGGAGGAAGATGATTCATGTACTTCCAAAAATGCTGCCACATGATGGAAGAAGATCTGGCCAGGCATGCCTAAGGGAGACAATGGCCTCCAGCCTACATGTTACTGGTGTCCCCCACCCTACAAGCTGGTGGCCAGTATTCAGTTTGGTCGCACAGGTCGAACGTAGCTAAGGCTGGCCATGATCCATTACACATCAAACTGGGAAAAATGGTGACAATGGGAAGTGAGTAGACATATAAAAGAGGCCCACGAGTCGCATGAGGATTTCATCTATCATAGCACAGTGATTCCAACGTGAAAAAAACCATACCCATACATATTACCAAAGGCATATTGTACAGCTACATTATTTATGTGACCATGTAAGGTAATCCAGAATATTGAAAGCTCTCTGTCAGTTCTATTATTGAGCAGGCAATAAGTGCACTAAAGGTGTATTTACATCTCGAGACTCCTATTTCAGTGTGTTTGAAATTGCAAAACAATGCAGTGACTATAGGGTTTTTATTTCCAAAATGCTCCGTTCTCCAGATATTGTACATATTAATTCCTCTGTGCTGTAGTTGTTTACTGCTCGTTGCCAGGAAAGCAGACCGCCTCTTCAATGGAAAGAAATAGCAGAGCATAGCGGTGGCTTGGCTGAAAATTGGTGAGCATACATTCCTGAGATACCGGCCACCAGATTTACATGAGAGAAGTGCGCAAGCGCTGACCTCCTCTGCTATTTCTTTCCATAGAGAGGTGGTGTGTTTTCCTGGCAAGAAGCAGTAAACAACCATAGGGCAGAAGAATCAATATCTGCGATATCTGGAGAACGGAGCATTTTGGAAATAAACATCTAATGGGTGAGTGCATAGTTTGCAATTTCAAACTCATTGAAATAGGATTTCGAAAACAGGAATACTCCTTTAAGGTATTTCTCTACTGACTCTCTCTTCTAAATTAAAGGATCTTTCCAGGACTCCAATATTGATGACCTAACCTTAGCATAGTTTATCTATATCCAATCTATGGGGATCCGCTGCTCGGCAAACCAGTTGGTCTGCTGTTTGGAGAAACCATGGCACATGAGTGAGCACCACAGCTTCTTCTAAGGCCAGTGAAATCACATTCATTTGTCATGAAACATGAGAGAAGCTCGTTCTTATTCAAGTGAATCAGGTTGAGCTGCTATACCAGGCTCAACCACTGCAAAATGTATGGCGCTGTGCCTGGTATGCATGAAGAGGTCGTAGGGCTTGTCCAGGTTCCACGTCCTTTTCAATAGGCTGATCGGCAGGTGTCTTGAGCAGTGAACACGTACCAACCAGATATTGTTGACTCATCTAAAGGATAGATCATCAATATTGGAGTCCTGGAAAACCCCTTTACTACATTTATTACAGAGATATTCTCCCCTGGAAGCCTTGCTCTGGTGAGTCAGTTACTTGTTAAATAGTGTCACTGGTATGGCAGGTTTCAATAACACCCATTAAAGGGGTTGTCCAGTTATCAGCTCCAACTGTGTTACAAAAAAAATATCAGTACTTACCCCTCCTCTGCCGCAGGAATCCAGCCCTGCCATTCTACCAGTGTTTGTTGTGAAAGATGATGTCACCAGAAGTCGAATTACTGCTGTAACTCATCAGAGTTGGCTGCAGCATCACCGTTAGGAACTCCTGGCATCATGGCGCAAAGGAAATGAGCACTGACACCAGGAGAAGAGACGATAATGTTGCAGCTTCTGATTGGCTGCAGCAGTCAGGTGACTTCTGGTGACATAATTCTCCAAAAAAAAACAAACAATGGCATGGCTAAGGCGCTGGGTGAGTAAGTATGGCCCTTTTTGTTATTTAAACACAGTTCGAGCTATTGGGGAATGTTGTCCTGTAATCGGACAATACCTATAATTTGAGTAAAGTGTGACTACATATACACTACTGCAGTGCCCGAGGAGCAGGACACGTCCTAGGAGACAGCGGGGTAGAGTTTGGGGCCTTGTCACGGTGGCTCTACGGTCTCCCACCCGGAGGGTACCGGTGACACGTCCAAGGGCCGAGGGCAGGTTAATAAACAGGGAACCCAATACTAGATTACCTTAGTCCTGCTTTGCATCACGCGTGACACCACCGTTTCTTCTGCTGAAAGCGAATTCCTTGATGGCGGAGTAAACTCACCCTTGTGCGGCCTCCATGGGGGAATTCCCAATTGTCAGAGTAAATCCACACACACACGGGATTCTTTTAAGACACAGCCCCTGGAAACGGACGGGCGACTTATCGCTTTACTTGAGATAACTTGAGTACAACTTCAAAATACCTGCCAGCAGAAAAACAGTGCAAAATCGTCAAAGTGGTGTGACAGGGAGCATTCACGGGTGGCAAGGAGAAACCACAGTCTTGTTATCTGTAGGTCCTGATCCCGGCAACACACTCATTCTTCTCTAACACTCTACTGGTCAACACTCACGTTTGGTAAAAAAGGTACGCTGCCTGGCAGTTCCTCACTTTCTCTCTCTTAGTACGGAAGAAGTTCTTTCATATCTCCTGGGTACAGCAGGCCCAGGGCAGGCGGTGCATTTCTTTTAGCCTCTTCCATTCTGGGCCACACAGGCTGAAGGTGCCTGTGTGGTCCTCTTGCGGATCTCTCCAGAACACACTCTCCTCTTGCAAGCCCAGAGCAAAACCCCCTCTTGCACACCTTGCAATCACATATATAACACCAAGTCATATGATAAACAAACGGATTCATTTTCCAGACAGTCAACTCACATACCAGACAGTTAACCCTTTTAGTGCTGCAAAAAAGCAATACATCTCAATCACCACACAACACAAAGTACACTGACAAAACAACACTGAGCATAAACACTCTTGAGGAGGGGTCCTGCTGTACCGGGCCACTACAGTTCGCCCCTACTTAAAAACAAGCTGACCCCGGTGCCTCTTAAACAGAGTGCAAAGTCCGGAGTGGACTAGCCTTTCTTGTCCTTCACAGTAACATCTGGAAAACTACCTACTCAGTCGTTGAGTGTGCAAGACGAAACCTGCAAACCCAACTCACTCTCCGGTGCTGCTTTAGAGCTTACCCATCTAAGTGTACTTTAGACTCCTTATGATCTCACCTTCTATGTCTAGCGTTACTTTTTGTGATGGTGCGTTCCAAGGTGGTATGGCTGGACAGAATCCCGAATGCACTAACATGGCTATGGGACACTAATATATGGCCCTTCTCCCCAAAGACTACAAAAAAAGGATGCAACACACTGCAACTAGACACAAAATAGAGAAAGAGTTGACTGGCTGTACTAAACACAGGATAAGTGGAATCATTCATCACTTTCCTAGCAAACTATCTTATGAAGGGTAGTAACCTTAGGTAAATTCTCCCAACTGAGTTAAAGAAGAAGATGTAAATTGTGGATGCCTCCCCTGGGACAGGTAGAAGAGCATGCTGGCACACAGATACAGACTAGTAAGACTTGCAGGCAGAAACCTCCCCACTCAATTTGCATACAATTACTCCAGACATTCCCTAGAGAGGCAAACAAGGTTTACTCAGCACTCATGCTTTACCCTCCTGCATAACAGCTTACGGGTGACTACCCACTATAGTTTTTTTTCACTGCGAAATTCGCACCGGTTTTTTTTCTGCAGGGGTCTATGGGACTTGTAATGTTAAAATCGCGAGCGCGCAGAAGAACAGAAGCAATGTCAGAAAATATGATTTTACTGAAAGAGTCAACAAACTTCCAGCAGACATGGTTGGAAAATCAACAGTGAACGAATTCCAGCACGGTTGGGATAAACATAGGTGTCTTCTAATAGAAATATAAAGGAAATAGTATGAGGGCAGAGGACCATGGGGTCTTTTTCTGCCATCAATTTTCTGCTATCTTTCTTATACAGAACATGTTTGTAGTTACCATAGCATATGCAGGACATATAATCAATAAGGTCAAATAGATTTATTCTGAAGTCCCTTCCAAATGGATTTTCTTCTGCTGGATAATTAGGACCCAGAACTGTTAGGCATCCATTACTGTGTCAGCCTGTGGACCTACTGATGTTCTGACAGGCCAGTCCGGCCATGTGCACTGCCACCTCTCCACTCATTCTCAGGACTGGGCCTTAGCAGTGGGTATTAGATCAAACTTTTATGGTGTGTATGAATTCTGTGGGTGGTGGTGCATGGCTGTTTTTTGTTGGTGGAGGAATTTGTCTGGTTAATCCCGATAAAGAATGAGACTCCCTCCATGTTAACTAGCTTTGTGACCCCCAGCGCTCCGTGTCCAGCTTCTGGTCGGAGGTTCCGTCGCTGATCCGGCATCAAATACCAGAAAAAAAATAGAGCTGCATGCAGAGCTTTTTCTTCCGATAAAATGCGACGCAGCTGAGCAGAAACTGAGTGGACCTCATTATAAATGGGATCCGCTTGGCACTGTTTGGTTCCGTCATAAAACTGATCCATTCGGCCAGGGGATTCCCTTTCCCTGCTCACCGAATGGAGCAGGGAAATAAAATGTAAAGGCAGCCTAACTACCTATTAAAGTTAATTATCAAGAACCCCCCACCCTCTTAAATAGACACCTAATATAATTTTGAGGGCTTATTCATGCCGGCCGATATACGGCGTCCCTCTCTGCAGGGGGAGGAGGCTGGAAGAGTCGGGAGCAGTGCACTGAGCTCCCGCCCCCTCTCCGCCCCTCGGCACTATTTGCAGTAGAGGGGGCAGAGCTAACTCTTGGCTCTTAGCTCCGCTTCCTCTCATTGCAAATAGTGCTGAGGGGCCGAGAGGGGGCGGGAGCTCAGTGCACTGCTCCCGGCTCTTCCAGCCTCCTCCCCCTGCAGACAGGGACGCTGTATATAAGCCGGCATGAATACCTGGCTAATATACGTTCGTCTGAATAAGCCCTTATGATTAGAGATGAGCGAACGTACTCGGATAAGCACTACTCGTCCGAGTAATGTGCCTTATCCGAGTACCGCTGTACTCGTCTTGAAAGATTCGGGGCGCTCCGCTGCTGACAGGTGAGTCGCAGCGGGGAGCGGGGCAGAGCGGGCGGGAGAGAAGGAGAGAAAGATCTCCCCTCCGTTCCTCCCCGCTCTCCCCTGCAGCTCCCCGCTCCGCAGCGCGTCCCGAATCTTTCAGCACGAGTACAGCGGTACTCGGATAAGGCACATTACTCAGACGAGTAGTGCTTATCCGAGTACGTTCGCTCATCTCTACTTATGATCGATTTTGTCTAGAAAAAAACTAAAATAAAATCTACAATGTATTCTTTCCATAATGACCGCTTGTCTCATAAAGGACCTTTCACACGGGACAGAATTGTCTGCAGGATGCATCGCAGGTGCGGATTTTGTCCATTTCAATTAGTGTGGCTCTTGTTGTGTTCTTAACTGCAGAATGGATTCTGCGGAACATCTTGCGGAACTTAATGCGCTTTTTTTCTGCAATCTTAATTGTGGAATTACATCTCCTGTATGTTAAAAAATCCGCAACAACAATCCCACAAGCTTTTCTGCTGCGGATTTTAATCTTGCGGTTTTGAAGTAAAGACACGCGGATTCTATCAGATGCGGAATGCAAGCCCCATAGGGATAACTTTGTGATGCAGAAATGTCGACGCGAACATGCCAGGTCCCCAATAATCTCATCAGACCATCCTATGCTAGAGGAGACACTATATTTTATATAATAAAAACGATGGATGGAAACAAAATATTCAGTAATCTATAAAACAGATCAGGGTGAAATGGCATACAAAGAGGTTACCCTGGATTGTTCCAGCCGCACAACACGCCATATATAAATGGATAGAATGAATATATTGCCCCATCCGTGATGTAAAACCTCTGTCTATGATGGATTTTTGATGCCGTAAAGCTTCTAAGCAAATACTTTTCAGTTCAAAGGCAACTGTGCATCCCTTTTCTAATGATACATCCCCAAGGCAATCACATCACCATGCTGATTTGCTGCAGTGAAGACTGCAGCGTCTACAGTCTGCCCTCCCCCTTCTCTCGGTTCTGCTTAGAGCATCAGTCTGTAGCTAGTGCATGTAAGCAACTCTGATCCCCTCACCTATTCATGCTTTGGAATGCTGTAGCGACAATACATTGCCTCTGAAGAAAGCCCTAAGTGATCCTCCGAGCCCCACAGCAATGCAGGCCAGCGCCGATTCCACCAGGATGGAATGTTTTTGGAGCAACTGGAAATGCCAGGGTAATGATGACAGAATCATCAGTCGTGCATGATACAAGGACAGACACAGCCTCATGTCTGAGCCAGATACACATCCATTTTCTTCCCTTCATTTCTTTCTTTTTTTATCTTTCCCGTGACTTTATCCATTTTTTACATTTTGTATCATTTCTACCTAGATTGTAGCAATCCGATACATTTGTTTATTGTATTGTAACCATATCTGCTACTGTGTATCTTTCTGTCCTCATTCATTGCATTGAATGTCATGTTCACAGCCGTCTAGAAAATACTAGTCGTATTTATTTGTAGAAACAATGGCCTGGGCTTATATTAACGGGACTCCCTTCTAGGGGGGGCACGCCCATTGTAATCTCTGTGTCTGCCAGCGACACAAAGGAAACCTATTTTAGCACAGACTATAGACATGGTGCCGGTAAATATGAAGATAGGAGAATGCTGGGTGACATTCTAGAAGAGGAGAGAGAATAATCTAATCCCCTCCGATTACGTAGTGCGGGGGTCTCTTCTTCTTTGTGTGAGGATTATACTAATATTTCTCATTTTACACAAAGCTGCGGATTTAATTGAATGAAATGATGGTTAATATTAGGTCTGGGTGTGGCTTGGGAAGCTTCCCCTCGCTCTGTCTGCCGTTCAGCCATATTTCTTTAGGATCACGTCTTGCTTGCATCCTTTGTTGTGCTGGAAAATCCGTGCCTGGCAGCCTGGCGATGAATGTTTAATTCGTTCTCAGGAGCTGAGCGTTCTGTATTAACCTGTCTAGATGAATGTAATCATTCTGTTTTCCAGGTCAAATAGGTCATGAAAAATGTATTTATTCTATATGTTTATACTTTGGATAAATATCTAAATATATACACAGTCTAATGGGGAATATTCCATTTATGTCATCTGGTATTTTATGCCTGTTTATAGTTAGAATGATGGCTTCAAGTCCTTGGTAACCATGGTTACAGAACTCATTCTCATCCCCGTCCTGTAGTGATAAAGCACATTTACCCTTTACCTGCTGCAGAGGCCTAACCCAAGGCAATTTGCTGCCTGGAAGGCCCTGTTGGCAATATATAGCTGGGTCTGTGGAATAGAAGGTGCTATATATCTATCTATCTATCTATCTATCTATCTATCTATCTATCTATCTATCTATCTATATATATATATATATATATATATATATATATTACTGTTCAGCCGCTGCTTTTCTAGAATGTACTAAAGCTCCACACCTACTCATCGTCTCACTACTGCGGCCTTGATTGCATCCGTGTTGCTTTTTACTAAGCTTTTTATATATAATATGATGGTAATAAGTAATCAGTCACTAATCAAATTAGAATCTAAATATATAATATAGTGTGGCATATTTTTCCATGTAAATCATGTCATTTTGCATATATTTTACATGTTTTTCTAGGTTGAAGGAATGTTTAGCTATCACTCTGTAGAGTTGTAATTCAACAGTATAAAATAATTTCAAGGGATACTTGGCTTTTGAGTCATTATGAGGTATCATATAACATATAAACTAGGGCTACTTTATATCATTTTTGGTAAGTGTCATTACCATGTAGTCAGTCCTGGCCTTAGCTTACATGGCACCTTGTGCAGAATATTTTTTGCACCCTTCTTCCCCTTCATAGGAAAAAACTATATTTTGCATCGATAGGCTGTCTATCTGCATTCTGCTTGTGCAGAAAGCAGCAAGATAGTAGCATATCCACACCAGAACAGCTCACGAATAAATACTGTACCAGAACAAAGTGTATAACATAAATACGGCACCAGAACCAAGCATGTAACATAAATACGGCACCAGAACCAAGCTCATATCATAAATCCAGCACTAGAACCAATCACATAACATAAATACAGCACCAGAACCGAGCACATAACATAAATACAGCATGGATCAACTCCAGCACATAAATACAGTACCAGAGGCAAACTCATAACATAAATACAGTGGCAGAACTAAGCAGCTGAAGGCTTCAACCTGACAAATCAAAATACATAATAAAGGCATATTGGATATGTATATCTGTTTTCAAGGCCGAAAGTTATTCCTTTGACAACTGTGCATGTCCTTGTAAATAAGCCACATCCATTTTCAGTGAGGAAATTCATGTAATAAAAATACTATTGTGTAATTTTTACCAGAATCCTAAACCAGAGGCCTGCTGTTTATAAGTAATCTGTAATCAGATACAGTGGTGGATTAAGGGGACCAAAGGCCCGGGGGTGTTCACACAACTTGTCTTCCCCCACACACAATGCGTTATGTATTCCCCGCAATCCAATTGCCCCTTAATGTGCATTCACACGTGGCGGATTCATATTCACATCAAAATCTGCACCATGTGGTGTGGATTTTGATGCTTATCCACAGCAAATTTCAACCTTTCAATTGAAGGAGTGAAGTCTGCTGTGGATCTGCATCAAAGTCATTGGCGCAGATTTTCTGCTGTGGAGTGTGACCTTGCACTTTATTAGAGAGCCAGCCAAGGAATCGAAAATACTTATGCAAAATTGTAAAAAAGGTTCTTCATTCACAAAGGCCGCATTCATGCGGGTGTATATTCTGACCTAATTCAGACACGGAAGCAACATGGACATAGGCACCGCAGATGCACACCAAACGCATGATACATAGACATACACTCGGACTGAAATTGCTTACGCCCATGTGAATGAACCCTTAGGCTCCAGAGTCCAGACTCAGGACTGTTGACAGAAGGTGGGCTGCGAGATTGGCAACAGCGTAGCCAGCAGCAATTAGATGAAGCTGCTGGTTGAATTGCTGTACCGCTGCTATCTCCTTTCTTGGTGAGCAACAGCCATTTTTCTTCCTCCTCCTCTTTTCCCCACTGGCGGCTGTCGTGGTGGTCCACACAAGCAAGCTTGCTAGCTGGAGTCTAAAAAAAATATGCATAGCACGTATTAAACTAATTTTACTTAATTGCCCATTGAAATTAATGGGAACATGCTTGTGAGTTTTTTGGGCATGCCCATACGCATAAAATGCGTGTGTAAAACACGCCCAGCCATGCAACACCTATTGCACAAATGGTTTCACACCCATCTAAAGCTGGCCTAATAGACTAAGATCCTGAATAACCAGCCCCTTTAAAGGAAACAGCAGCTCCCAGCATACAAAACTACCTACACCAACAGCCCACTGAAGTCTGCTTTCAAATCTTCTGTGTCTATAGCTGACAAAAGCAGCATACTTTAAAAAAACCTGATTTTTAAAAGTTCCCGCGCCATATGCTAATTGAGACCCAACATTCTGATGGGCGGGCCAAGACTGCCTCTTCTCCAGCTGAGGTCTTTTAGTATCTCCATCCCTTCTGGCAGTGCAAAGTGAATGACACCTGCTTGCCCCTGGAGATCGTGGACCGAATCTCCATAGCCCAAATCTCGTGCAGGCACCAGTCCACAATCTCCCAGCGCATGCGCAAGATCTCATTCATCCTGTGGATGATGTTGCAGGCACTGGCGTAACTATAGGGGATGCGGTTGCACCTGGGCCCAGGAGCCTTAGGGGGCCCATAAGGCCTCTCTTCTTCATAAAGGGAGCCCAGTACAATGAATAAAGCATTATCGTTGGGGCCCTGTTGCAGGTTTTGCATTGGGGCCCAGGAGCTTCAAGTTACGCCTCTGGTTGCAGGCATCACCCACTTCGCACTGCCAGAGGGAGAAAAGTTAGAAAAGACCTCCTTTTTATATTTCCATTTCTTTTGAATCCACTTCAGGCTTTGGTTCAAAGATGACATCAAACCTGACACAAAAACTGTGTGTGAATCTGCCCTAAGGGCTTACAATTCTGTGCAAGTTCTGTGCATTGCGAGACGCACAAAACTCACCCGAATATGAACTCAGTTCTTTTGAATGGACCTATTGACATGAGTGATTTTTCTTCCCTCGCAGTGATGCAATTTCACAGAAGTGATGTGAGGTGTTTTTGAATAAAAAACGCCTCGCATTGGCGTGAAAAATGCACATTGGCAAGCATGAGTTTCTTGGCCCAATATCGTGCTCGCCCGTGTGAATATAGCCTAATGGTGATTTCAGTGGCGAATACTACAGGAGCATTTTTGTGTGCGTAATATGGATGTGTGTCCTGGCCCGTCTGATTTTAGAAGGTTCAGCATTACAATCTTTAATCTGTAATAATGAATTCTTGTGGAACTGTAAGGCCACTTTCACACGGCTGAGAAAATCGCGCAAGATTTGTGCATTGTGAGATGGACAAATCTCGCACAAATATGAAATTGAGATTTTGAAAAATCGTGCCATGTTTTATCTTTGGGCGTTCCCTCGGAATGCATTGGCCATTGTTTTCAATAGGGTCGGAAAACACATCACAGGGTGCGCTATGTGAGGTTTCCCAATGGGAAACACTTGCCAAGCATCCTCTGATTGCAACTTACTGAAGTGATGGGAGGCGTTTTTGATACAGAAACGCCTTGCATCCCCGGATACCTTGCACTATGGCGAGCACAATATTGGGCCGAGGTTCTCAGCCTGATATCACATTCGCTCGTGTGAAACTTGCCTAACAGTAGTAGAGGACTGACAGCGTACATGAGTTACCCCTAAATACCATCCAATACATAATCCAGTAGATTGTAGAGAAATAACCTTAGAGAAGGACATGTGTTTTAGAAGGCTGTGGAGTCTTTAGGAAGTAAACTTTCAGCTCCCAGTCTAGAGTAGGCAAGAGATTAGCGCGGTAATGTTTGTTTTGTGCCATGGTAATCCGCTGCTTTATCAGGTTGAGAGCAACAGACAAAGATTCTTTTCAACTATTGAACTTTACAAAGTTTTCTGTATATGAGGACAATAAATCCGTTTTAGGGCTCATACACACTGCTATATTGTTGATCCATGGTGTTTGCTATGGGCCCATACTGTACTTATATGACGGTTTCACATAAATGGAAGACATATTCATGGGTGTGTGCACACAAAAGAACTAAGTTTTCATCTGTCAAAGGCAAATCGGTAAACAAAAAGGGATGGAACCACATGTCTGACGTATAAAGAGTGGATGAAGAGGGGCTCTAGGCTGGCATCATGCCCTTTATTTTTTTTTACAATCATTCTTGTATTTTTTCCGCAATTGTAACAATACCATTTTATCAGGATTTCTAGGAAAGCACATGAAGGCACAAACAGCAATTTAATAGGGAATTTCTGCCAGAAGCATTTATCACTTAGCAACTGTTTAAGTGGTAAATGCTAGATTAGTGTGGTTCATAATGCTGTGAGTGACCCCACCAAATTCAGAACCCTAGTTCCCAATTCCCCAAAGCTGCTGCATCTAGTTAGAATGGAGCAGTGGATGAGTCTGTATCCTGCTACTCCATTCAAAGTCTATGACACTGATGGAAGCAGCCAAGCACAGTCCCATGAATAGGCGGCCCGGCCTACTTAGTAGGTAGGCCAGCCTAATTAGTCGCCAGTGTTAGTAATTAACATAGCCAAATTGCACAGTTACAAACACAATTTTGTGCAACACGAGCGTATGTTTGCGCACCCTCATAGACTCCTATTGAGTCTTGGGAGCACAAATGTGCACAAAAATAAAGCATGTTGCATATTTCTGCCGGCAGTGAAAATGCTTGCAGAAAGTTGACCAATGTGAGTGAACCTATTGAAATCTGTGGGGTTTTGAGGGTTGTGGTTCCTGCAGCCGATTTTTATTTTTTTTTGCACCTAAAATCTCACGTGTAAAGGAGGCATGAAAAAGATGCCCACTTTTGATCACCATTTTACCATTCCACTTGACATAAATAAATATTCTGTATAAAAAGTCCAGAAGAAATATAGAATGAGGATGCAGCTTGTGGATATAGTAGAGTCAGAAACCAACAGTAAGAAGGTTACTCACCCAGCACTTGATGGGTTAACCCTAGCAAGGGATATCCCACCAGCACCCCACATCCTGGTTTGCCTGTAAAGATATCTTTTGTCCCCAGTCCAGTGGTGTCTGGAGAGACGTCCAGTGCCGATGGTGCCGCGCTGCTCGGGTCCAAAGAGTAGCACTAGTGTGTGGTAGTGCGATTCAATAGATTTTTATTCCTTGATGCTATGTGTTTCGGCACCTAAGATAAATGTGCCTTCGTCAACCAATGACAAGCATACATCCAAAATAGAACAATTACAGATATTTGAATAAAACACTCACATGTAGGCATCCATCATGTGTTCCAATTAGAACATTCTGACATAATCAAAATGTGGGGGGAATCTCCTCCCTTTGCATAAAACAATCATGTGCTAGTGCTACTCTTTGGACTCAAGCAGCATGGCGCCATGTTTGTATTTTAATCCTTTCCAATCCAATTTGTATCCTGGTTTTCCTAGGGGGCTTACTCTTTTTCTGCCATTATACAATGGCGCTATATGCTGGCTAAAGCCAGTACTGCATGAGGTGACACGTTGGATAGGCTCCGACAGCAGAGAGGCTGACAATATACAGTAAAAGAACCCCGACAGACGTCTCCCAACATCAGAGCTGTACAGCCTTAAATCATAATGTCTTCAGAGGTCAGACAGTGGATTGGAAAGGGTTAAGTTGTATAAAAAGTTTAGGAACTTTGCAAATAAATTTGATTGGATGCAAAGTCGCATGTATTATAGTCCAGATGTGCATACACTGTTCTGCAGGTTTCAGACCCAAAATTGTCCAGAATTCCTTGCTTGTTCAATGTCTGTACTGATCTTACTTTGGTGATTTGCATTCTGGGAAATATAATCTATATATCAGCCATTGTATAATACTTTGAAACAAGTTTTTTTTAAATAGTTTCCACTGATGAGCAGCAGAAATGTAATACAGGCTTCAGCTTCTGATCAGTACCAGTTATGAAATGTGTTTACAAAGTTAAAGGAGCATTCCAGTTCCAACAAGCTATCCTCTAACGATGGAAGGTCAGGCAGCCGCATGCAGGCCACGCAGCTCAGGCAAGCGCACTGCGCTCCATTCATTTCAATTAAAGCGCTGGAGACTGCTCATTGCTTGACTTTGTTAACTCCATCGTTGTCATCAAAATGAACAGAGTGCAGTACACCTGCCCAACCTGCTCCCCATTCAGTTGGGGACCAACTAGATGCTGGGACCCTGCCCAATAAGCTAGTTATCCCCTATCCTATGGATAGGGGATTACTTGTTGGAACCGGAATACCCATTTAATCAACATTTTGTGTAGATTATTTCTATACATAAACTGTAAATTGGTGTTTATAGGTAAAAATATAATTTAAACTGAGATAATTGTTTTCCAAAAAGAAATATTTGGATTGTATGTATTCTCCATGGATTTGTACCTGCCTTGAGAAAAGGCCTAAGTACTTTTAACTTTTAGAATGTGGAATAATGCTCAGGTCCCCGTTATTCTAGTCAAGCTTTTCGTAAAATTCGAGAGCTCTACTCCAGTAACGAACCCCATTGGCTACAATGGGAGACGCAAGCATTTTTGTATGTGGGATGCCAGGTCCCGAGCTTTTTTTTTTCTTGGTTCGTCTCTCTCTTTCTCTCTGTCTCTCTCTCTCTCCCCTGCCTGCCAGACAAAAAATTTGCCATTGACACGCACTGCGTCGCGGTGGGGAGGAGCCAAAAGAGGCACGTCACAGCAGGGAGGAGCCAAAAACTGAGGCGGGGTCAAACACAGCTTGATGCTTGTTCAAGTAACGAGCACCATCGAGTACGCTAATACTCGAACGAGCATCAAGCTTGGCAGAATATGTTCACTCAACTCTAATGTGGAAGCTAAAATTTGGAATATTGTTCCAATGCCTTCAGGAATCATTTTGGTTGATAATTTTTATAGTTACTTATTGGGTATTAAAAAATTGTTTTTAAGTAGTTCAGCTTATACTGAAAAATATAGCCCCAAGTTGAGCTCTGTTCGGAGCCTTTGTCACTTTTCAGTCACATTTGCCTGAAAAAATATTTTTTTTTCAGTGAAATAATGGACACCATAATAGGACCCAATAGACCCCATTATAAGTCAGTTCAGTTCATCGTTAGTGCTGAAAGAAGGTTGTCCTATTTGGGTAACCCTTCTCTAAATGAAGACCTGCAGATCACCATGAATCCAGCAACGGAAATCCTTAGCTTTGATCATTGAAGAAAGCTCTGGGTAGCAAAACATTTCACATATGGACAACAGTTAGCTTATTCGGCCAACTTTAAGATATATTTGTTCACTTTAATCTAAAATATTACAAAAATTGCTTATATTTGCTAATATATGCTCTTAGGACATGTTCACATGGCTTAAGGAGATTTCTAGGCATTTACTATTAATGCTGGATCGGCAGGGTTCTACCATTCAGAATCCCTGCTAATCAGCTGATTTCCCGGATTACTGTCAGTGCAGCGGGACTAGACGTCTGCAAAGGGGTTCAGATATAAAAATGTAATAGAAGGTTTTTACTCCCATTGATATCAATGTGAGCAATGCCTCCTGTTACACTTCCGGCTCTGACCGTAATGAGGGGCCGTAAGTGTAATAGGAGGCATCGCTCCCATCGGAGCAAAGACTTTTTATTACACTTCCGGCTTTGGCCACCTATGTGAACGTCCGGCTCGGCTTCACTGACAGTTGCCGAAAGATTAGCTGATTAAGGGGGATCCCAATTGGCAGACCCCTTTGGATGAACTATTGACCTATGCAGAATAAGTAAATCCCTAAAAAAAAACCTCTAATTTACAGATCTGCGTCATACTTTTTGCAACATAGATCTAATGCTTAATCTGTAGCAGAAATCTGAGGTTGGGGTTTTGGATTCTGCTGTGGATTTGCATGTGGATCTGCAGGCTTCAGATCAGAGATTTAACTCCAATCAATGGGGAAATCCACATGCAACTTTCACACGGATTCCACGTCAAGATTTGAAATTCCATTATTGTTTTCCATGATTAAGATTTCAAAATACTTGCCATATGAACTGCATGAATTTCTGGAACATTCAATTGAATGCTAAAATGGCATGGTTTGGGCTCAGAATCTGCACTAAAGATTTACCATGTGATTGGGGCCTTATTCAGAATTGAAAATATTGACATTGTGCTGTCTGCAATATGTTGTGAAAATGAGTGTGCTGTTTCACCTACTAATGGAACCAAAAGTGCTAATTGAGGATCAGTCGAACGTACCAATTTCAGCAGACAATCTAATTTATTGGGTCTGCCCAACTGTCTCCCGACTCACAGTACTGTCAATTAGATGTAAAGTTAACATGACTTAAATGATCCAGTCATTTATATTCATAAAACAACTACCGTAGATAGAAAGTCTTTTTCATACTCTACTATTACTCTACATCATGTCTACCAACCAGTGGCTATCAGGCCTCCTGTATGTAGCTGCCCAGCTACTGGCAGCTCTAAATACTGCTGTGCCTTAGTGGCACCATGGATACCATAATATTAGCAAAAGTTGGCACTAGGATGAAATCCATATTACTGGCAGTAACATCCATGTAACTGTAAGGACTCACACAGGCATATTCGCCCACATATTACATGTACGTAAAATATGCAGCATACAGCAAATAAGCATGTGTATTAGCTGCGTATGTTAAAATTCTACAGCATATATTGGTGCATATTGCGCAACAAAATAGCACATGCTGCTATATTGTTTATCTAGGGAGAGACAAAGGGATGAGGTGTTGATATTCAACATGCCTTATCCCTATTTTCCCATACATCGTCTGTCGGGTGAAATAGTTGGGTTCACACAGCTGTAGTGTAATGTGTATGGGGCCTTAAAGGAGTTTTCAGAATTGGTGGCAGTGGGGGAATACAGCATGTACAAAAAAAAAAAGAACTCTGTACTCACCTCCCGCTGCCACGATGCTCCCCCCCACCTCTTGCTGAACTCTGTTCTTCTGTTTACAAGCGCTCATGTGGGTTGTTTACCTATGTAACCTCTGCAGCTAATGGAAGGCCTCACAGGCCTTCACTGCTGACTGTTACGGCACTCTGCCCCCCGAGCGCCAGTTGGGGTGCCCTGATCTCCCGCACCCCCACTGTCCCTGCCTACTTGCCTCGGCCCTGGCTAACCCCAGGCGGACAACTGGACGGCGGTCCCTGCCCTGGCTAGGGACCTGGCGGCTGACAAGCAGGAAACTACCTAATGGGGGGAACAGAGTGCCGACAGAGGAGGCAGATGAATCAGACCAACAAAACTTACAAGGCTGGAGATGGGACTCACAGGCAAACTGGCAGGGTGCTGGATAGCAACTAGTACTGACTGGGCCAGACTAGATTAGAGGCAAACAGAACCAACACAAACAGACAGAGTAATAGGGGACCAGAGGGAGCTGACCGACAACTAGGGACTGGCTGAGGCGAACCGCAGACAGACTGGCTAGGTGCATGCAGAACCAATAACTGGCAATGAGCTCACTTCACTGCCAGTCTTTTAACCACAAGGTTCCGCCCAGGGGCGGAGAGTGGGAGGAGGCAACTCCGCCCCCTGCTGTATAAGAAGAACGGAGGAGGGCGGGCGGCACCCTACGGGCGGACACGCCCATGCCGCCGCCCACAGCTGCTGGGATAACCTCGACACAGGGCTCCAGGCCGCCGGAGCGACGCGCCGCGCTGTATGGTAACACTGACATTCTGAAAAACCTGCTAGGGGCTTCTTACTCATGTGACAGGTTTATGGGATATCACCAGGCCTTCTGTCCGCGTGATGTTATTCGTCAAATGAGAGCACCAGAGCACCAAAATGACGGTCCAGTGCCGTGGTGAGTATATTTTTATTATATAGTTTTGGGTATGAGGAACCCAAACTATACAAAATAACTCTGAAAAACCCCTTAAAATTGGGCTATAACTTTATCAATTTTCATAGCTTGTAGTACACAGTAAATCTACTGATTTCAGTGGGGCGATGGCTGTTAAAGGATCTGGGAATGTTTAACTTGCAAAAAAGAAGGTTGAGAGGAGACTTAATAGCTATCTACAAATGTCTGAAGGGCTGTCACAGTGCAGAGGGATCAGCCCTATTGTCATTTGTACAAGGAAAGACTAGAAGCAATGGGATGAAACTGAAAGGGAGGAGACATAGATTAGATATTAGAAGAAACTTTCTGACAGTGAGGGTGATCAATGAGTTGAGCACGTTGCCACCGGAGGTGGTGAGTTCTCCTTCAATGGAAGTGTTCAAACAAAGGCTGGACAAATATCTGTCTGGGATGTTTTAGTGATCCTGCACTGAGCAGGGGGTTGGACCTGATGACCCAGGAGGTCCCTTCCAACTCTACCATTCTATGATATGCATAGCCATGATTTTATTAAAACCAGAAAGCTGTCACGGCCTACTATTCAAAGCTGCATAAGTTGACAAGTCAAATGCTATTCACAGCCAAAAGTGTCCAGCATTTTTCATAGTATCAGTACCCCATATTTGAGGTACTGCTCAGCTCCCTCACCATTACATATTTCTTCTAGTTCCTATCTGGTCAGAAGAAGACCTAAAATCTTGACTTGCCTTTTAAAGGGGAAGTGCACTATTTTTTTATCTATCAATAGTAGACACAAAGTTGGAATTGATGTAATTAAATATGAAAACAAAAACTTACAGATAGAATAACATATGTCCAATACTGAAGTTACAGTATGTTTCTGTAAAAAGTAGATGTGGAGGACTGAAGTAAGGACCGATGTGAGGACAGGACCTTTGCTGTCCTGATAGACTATATAATTCCTCCTTTGTGAAGCACAGGCCAGCAACAAACAACTCTGATAATTAGCCTATATAGCCCGACCTCTTCTCATAAACACTAACATGCAGTTGTTACGCTTAACCTGAATATATTGATTGTGTCCTAAAAGGGCAGATATATTCACAAAATGTAGAAATGCGGATAACACCACAAACATGGAAAATGGGAAACCGTCCCTAAATCCTTTGATAAGAGAAGACCCTACTTACCAGTGGAGCACCCACTCTGAGGAGGGCGACCCCATGTTGGGAACCTGGGGTGACCCTGACTTTCCCTAGATAGTGGAAGGGAAAAATAGCAAAGAAAAGATGACATTCAAAGAATAATAAACCATGAGCATACAGGGAATTAGATATTCAGACACCCCAGATAAATTAGTAAACCACCAACCATCTTAAGTGAGACACAGAATAGGACCGGGAGCCAGTGACATGACCAGAAACACCATTAATGAATATACACAAACAAAGGCTGATTGGCTGGCTGGAATCCCCACTTCACAGACCATCACTTAGTCCATAAACTAGCAGAGACATATTCCCGATAAGCGTCCAGTGCTGAAATGACAGTGATCATGTGCCCACGTGAGGATCACTTGAATCGGGGCTGACGCCATAACATCACCAGAATCCCAGCTCTCATTTGCAGCCAGCGAGCCATGACAGCAGCTTTCTCCCGGCTACTTGGCAACACAGGCAGCTATTATGCAAGATTTCCCATTGTGTAGATGATACTCCTGTCTACTATTGTTGTGGCGATGGTGACTCATAGCATCCCCTTTTTTGCAATGGGATAGGTAATCATTTTCAAATAGTGGCTCTTTTTTCCCAAAGGTGAAATGGTTTAAAATGACTTTCAGATCACTACATAATGTAACTAAATATAAGGTTTATGAACTCTGCATGAATATTACAGTAAGTAGGAAAATGGTTCATGGAACAAAACGCCTACATATAAGAAACACATTTTCTCTCTGCGGGAATACTGATTTGCCTTGAAAAAATTGAAATTGCCTTTTAAACATTGAAAAAAAAGGTTTTACGTGTATAGAACATGAGACACTATGTATGTGCTGGAATCATTTCTCATCTCCAATTCAATGAAAGCCATTTACTGGCAGTATGCAAATTTGTAGTTGACCATAGCAGGCACTCAGACATTTTTCCCTATTTAATTACTAGTAATGCATACAGTAAATTACAAAACGGCTACTATGAACTATGAAAATGTGCCCATATTAACATACGTACCTCTCTTCCTTCATTGATCACTTAGGCTTTACTTATTCTCTAGTGGAAGGGTGCTTTAATTTGCTTCTAACATTACAACTGGCCTCATCTATGCTAAGGCTGCCTGTCCACGAACGTTTTTGCATTGCGTCCCCCGCGGCCATAATCCGTCCGCGGGAAACGCAGTACACGCTTTCCATAGCGTTGCTATGGAAAGCGCAGCTCCCCTGTCCACAAGCGGAGAATCATAGCAATTTTCCGGTCGCGGGCGGCAAATCGCAGCATGCTGCGAATTGCCGCGATTCTCCACGGTCAGCCTATCTATCCGCCACGGGATACCGCAACGCTCGTGGACAGGCAGCCTAAGAGATAGCTTATTGGAAGTGCTCTCTCTCCTCACATAATCCTTGCTATGAAGTCAAGGAGTCAAATGCTTTAACAGTGGTAGCAACCACCAGTGTCAAAGGTAGGTGTAAGAGGCTTGATTAGGGTGTTTTACATGGGTTTTTTGAGCCAAACCGAAAAGTGGATCCAGCAGGATGGAGAAGTAGAAGTCCTTTCATTATATTTCCTATTCCTTTTTTTCCCACCTCCTGCTTTGGTTCAGAAAACTGCATGATAACCTACCATAAAAAGCTGTATGTGAAACTACCCTTAAAGGGGTTGTCTCAAGACAAATAGACAAGGGACAAAAGTTTTAAAAGTTCCTGTAGTGATCTAGAAAGTTTAGAAGAGAGTAGAGAGTGTAGTGTAAATAACTAAGTTGGCTTTACAGAACAGTAGTTTAAAGCCATTCCTGGATCTAGTCCTCAAGGAGAGGTGTTTCTTTTACTGAAAGCTGTATACTACAAGGCCGTGGTGAGAATTTCACATCAGCAGTCTAGAATTACGTCTCCAGGGCCGTGGTGAAAACCACATAATCAGTACGAAGCAGAAGGGTAACAGGCACTAAAGCCATCATCATCAGGTCTAGACTCTGACTTGGATTGTACAGCTTTGTGCCTTTATCTTTTGGATGTTGAATTGACAAGCTTCTGAGTTTAGTAAATGTGAGTTGAACTGTTTCACCGGTTTCTTTGTCTCTCTTTTATTGGGGTATGCACTACACTTCATCATACCAGGAAGCAGAGACCATACCTTTACCATCACCCCCATATATCACTATAGCTGTTTGTAGAGTGACTCGCGTATCAGCCACCGTAAGACTAAACACCATTCACCCAACCCAACTCTCCCCCCCCCCCCACACTCCCCACCGCAACTTTTCGCTCACCCTCGGCGCCCCCGAATCTTTTCTCTCGATTAGGCAGTTACTCGAAAAAAGCGATGCTCGATCGAGTAATTGCTCTAAACGAGCACGTTCGCTCATCCCTAATGGCCTTGTTGTGTTTGTTTGCCATGTGTATGTGGAGGGGGCTGGAATTACCTAAAAATGGAAAGGAGTTTTTAAGGGGCTGGTGGAGACATAACAATTCTTACCTTTCATGTTGCGTACATTTGTTTGTTAAAAGCGGGCTACTTGATGAGATGGCAGGATGATTAACTACATGCAAAACACGTCTGTATACTAGTCGTCCGCATATTTTTATAGCATGATGCATAACTATTGATTTTATGTAGTCTGCGTATTTTGTATCACCGATCTAATTTTATGTTCTTTTTCTACAGCTATAGACTTATTATACTGGAGAGATGTGAAGCAAACTGGGATTGTCTTTGGAAGTGTCCTTTTGATGCTTTTCTCATTGACTCAATTCAGCGTGGTCAGTGTCATCGCCTACCTAGCACTTGCTGCCCTCTCAGCCACAATCAGCTTCAGAATCTACAAGTCAGTTTTACAGGCTGTACAGAAAACTGATGAAGGACATCCATTTAAGTAAGTGGTTTCTTACCAAACTGCTAAGTCTATTGCATGTCCTACTAAATGGTGAAGAAAATAGTATTGGGAAGAGCCATGGCCAAGCACACTAGTGGGACAGACTTTATACTGGCATATTCTCCGCCATTCAATGATAATACAATATTCACAATATAAGGGCAGACTAGATGGAACATGTGGTTTTTTCTGCCGTCAATTTTCTGTTTCAATGACCAGTAAAAATTCATACCACTTATTGTTGGTGTACTGAATCCTGTTTTTTTTCTAGCGCCAGAAGTCAGTTAGAGCGCTGAAATGCACGCTGGTCTAAATCACTTGCAAACCTGTCAAATATAAAACCTTGATTCAAGCAAATGCCAAAAAACCCTTGAACAGTAAAAGGCCCATCTTCTGTCCTGGGGCCGAAGTTTCTAATAAATCTATTCAGAAATATTTGCTTTAAGGGAACCTGTCATTGAGTTCATACTCCCTGAACCACAGGCCAGATAGGCTAGATATGCCCATTGCCCCTGTGTATGTTTTATATTAAAATGCTGCATAAAAGGCGGTATGTGCCGGCTTCTTCCCGCCTGCAGCATGTAGATTGACAGCGCTCTCCCCGCCTGCAGCCTGCATGCTGCAGGTGGGGAGAAGCTGGCGCGGTATACCGCTTATGCTCAATAGCACCATTACAAGTCAAACTTCAAAATGTGTTCATTCTGAAGTGCTGTATCATATCAGAATAACACATACAAGGGGGTAATGGGCATACCTGCCCCGGGTTCATGCTGCCCGTGGTTCTGGCAGTATGAACCAAGTGACAGGTTCCCTTTTAGTGGCAGTTTAGCTATTTCTTTATGCTTTCTTTAATTAGAACATCAAGCAAATGGGCATGACATGTGAAGGGCACTTGTATATTACTCATGCCTTTCACCTAAGTAATCTAAAGGATCCTGGGTGAAGTCCTGATCGTCAGAGTCAATGATCATTATTTACCAACCTAAACTAGAGAAATAAGCATAGTTTTTTTCCTGACAAAAAAGGAAGAAAAGCTGACAAATATCCTGCATTAACAAAGGTGTTTAGATAAATTAAAGAGGTTGCCCACTTTGGACAACCCTTTTTTATTGGAAGGGTCACCAGATGATACACCACTGGTGAAACCCCCAGCATTCAGCTGTAATCTGTGGAGGAACCAGGCAGCAAGTGTTCAGTCCCACTGCAATGCCACCATACGGGTAAAGAAGTATTTCACCTTAACCACTGAAATCACTGGGCTGACCATTTAATGCACAAATTTGTTGGGCTCTCCCGTGTGAGGGGTACTTTGGAGCAGCATTCTGCTTTGACTACTAAGTGCGAAATCAAGTCATCCAGTTCCAGATGGTTTGACATTTGGTAGCATTAACCAAGCACGGAGGGGGCCCCAGTTTAATCTGCTACAAGGTCCCCTTATCATTATGTATGCCCCTGGTGGAGAGTCAGAGAAATTGCAACAAGGATCTCACTCTGTTTCTGATCTTTATCTGGCATGTAAAATAAAATTATCCATTAATCCATGTACTGTGCGGGATAATAAGAGAGTCTTAATTTTTAAATAAACAGCTCCACTCTTGTCCATGGGCTGGTATTGCAGCATATCATATCTGTTGATCCTCTTTACATCTGAAATGGTGTGCCATTCAGAAAGGACTTTTTGATGTTAAAATATGATGTGTATCCAATAAAAGACCAACAAGTGTGTATTTCTGTTTTTTAATATACCAACCAACTTTGTCATCGTAATGTTATGAGTTCTACCTAACGTTAATGAAAATGGTACTTGGTATTTTGCAGAAACTACTTGGATATTGAGATCTCCCTTTCTCAAGAACAGATCCAGAAGTACACAGACTGCCTTCAAGTGTACACAAACAGCATAGTCAGAGAGCTCAGGAGACTTTTCCTAGTACAAGATCTTGTGGATTCATTGAAGGTATAAGGGCTATAACTCTTATAAGTCTTTTTCTTCCATTACATTGATATCATATGCTGACCAAGTCATGACACGATGCCAGGTTTGCCCAATAAGCATACAATGAGCTCTAATCATTAATATTTTTCATTCCACTTACTGAGGTTGGATTAATGAAGAAATTAATTCAGTCATTTATTTATTAATGCATTGATAGCATAACCAAGGACCTGACAATGGCTTTTCAATGTCAATTCAAAGTTTAAAATTGCTAATTTTTTAAAAAGTTCTGTAGATTTAGAATTCTTTTTTTAAAAAAAGGGCAAAACTTATCAACCAAAATTGACCATTAACAAAAAGTACAATGCTTCATGAAAAAACATTCCTAGAATCACTAGCATGAGGGTGCATTCACACGACCGTATATCGACCGGGTTTTCACGCCCAGCCGATATACGGCATCTCTCTCTGGAGGGGGAGGAGGCTGGAAGAGCCGGGAGCAGTGCTCTGAGCTCCTGCGCCCTCTCTGCCTCCTCTCCACCCCCCTGCACTATTTTCAATGAGGAGAGGTGGGATGGGGGTGGAGCTAATTCCCAGAACTTAGCCCCGCCCCCATTCTCCCGCCTTATTAGCCATTTCAATTAGTGCGTTTGCCACGCACAAATGAACATGCTTTGTGGGCACAAAAAGTACTGTAAAATGTTCCGATGCACACGCGAAAAAATTATTCATTTCACAGATACGCAGCATTCAGGCGCACGCAAATACACATAAGCCCATGTGAAACTGGCTTAAAAGTGGCACATTTGAAAAATGGGGCGTGATCAGGATGGCCAAAACTGGCTGCAGGCGGAAGGGGTTAAATACCTACCCTTTTAATCATCTACAGTATCAAGAAGACATACCCAAATTATTAGGGCGGTCGCTCTGCTCTCGATGATCCCAGGTCCAATTTTCTTTATATAAAAACTGTTTTAGACACTATGATCCACAATTGTTTAGACTGATTCTTAAGATTCTTATGCCAGTCAAAAATAAATAAATTTGAAGCACATTTTCTGGCTTTACTTTTAATAAATCTGTTGACCTCACTAGTTTTCTTGACATTTGCAAGTTTTGTCAAGTGAAGCAAAAAAAACTGAATTTTTTTGTTCAAGTTTATGATTTGTGATAACTTTTTGTACAATTTACATTGAAAGCTGGTGAAAGCTACTTAACATATGCGGGCCTTCCACTTTAACAAAGTGGGCCAAAGGCGTATCTAAGGTCTGTGTCACTCAAATGTATTTGCACTTGAAAATTTTGTGCACGCAATACGTAGAAAATATATCTGATTATTTTCAATGGGTTCGTTCACAAGTGGGTATTTTGCATGCATAATTGTGTTGTGCAAAATTAAATGTAGCATGTTCTATTTTTCTGCACATTTGTGCAGAAAAGAATGCATCTTGATCTCATTAAAGTAACTGGCCATTTCAATGGTTAAGCGCACCTGGCGTTGTGTATCTGTGTGCGCAATTGAGTTTTTTACTGTACTTTTTGAGCATGCAAAAAGTACAGTAAAAAACAGTTTTGCACACAAATACACAACACCCTATGCTCAAAGACAAGATGCAGATATGCATACACTCGTGTGACATAGGTCTGACCAAGCCATATGACACCATGTGAATTATTCCAGTATAAGGGGAAATGGAACAATACCTCTACAGCGCCACCTATTGGAAGGGCGCATTCCTCCAAGTCAGTGTTAACAAGCTTTGTAACAATGACTGGGAATTGTGAGCCAAAGTCAGAATACCATACATAGACAGCTGTTTTGGGGGTGATTGCCCCTCATCAGTGTGCAACAGATTTCTGGCTTGTCTAGTGAGAGGCCTATAGATGTGGGTCAGTAAGGGTATAACCTCTCTTTGTGGATAGCACCTAGAAGGTGTGAGGAGCCTTTTAAGGCTGTATAAGTCTCCTCACACCTTCTAGAATGATCTCCATAAGGAGAAAAGATATCCTTCCTGACTCCAGTATTAGGTGGATGGCAATGTATTACCCATCCTTTAGTTAAGGAGGGTAGAAGAAACAGGATATGGGACATACTAGACGGAACAGTCTGGGCAGGACACTGCGTGGAAGAGCACACAGATCCTTTTTTAATGTCTTTGAAGCCATTTGTCATTCACCGATACTGTAGATGGAGCCCAAAATGTGTTACATGGATTCAGCCTGATAATATATTTGCTTTTTTCCTTTCCTAGTTTGCTGTACTAATGTGGCTGCTGACATATGTGGGAGCTCTGTTCAATGGACTTACACTCCTCATCATGGGTAAGGAAAACTACTGTAATAATTTTTTAAGGCTGCATTCGTATGTTGCTTATTTGCTGCAGATTTTGGTTCACATTTGCACCAGACTTTAAAAAAAATATTAAAATTGAAGGGATAAAATCTGCTGCAGATCTGCCACAAAATCTGCCCCAAAAGCCACAGCAAATCGGCTACGTGTGAACCCACCCTCTACTATTTGTTTCTAATAATACATTTATGCATGTAGATTGTATATATTATCTTTATATGTATAGAAAATATCAAATAAGACTCAGTTGGCACTTGTGTTTTTTCTGTGCCCTCATTTTTACAGAAAGACAATGAGAAATGCCATATTTAATGTCTCTGTTGCATTCAGTGGGATTGTCCAGAAGTGATCATTTGTCTTCAGCCTTTGTTGAGTCAAGTTTCCAATGTTTTTGTAGGCAGAATAGAGTAGTATGATACACTTTATTACACAGTGAAAACCTAGAAACCCATCAGATGCCACTAAGAATTTGTTTCAGTAAAAAATTCTTTCTCTTGGTGACTGACAGGTCATCAATAAATGATTGGCAGGGATCAGCCACTCAGATCCTCACCGATCAGCTGATTCCTGGAGTCGTTGTCACTGCGGTCAGCGCATGAAACTGAAAGCTGTTGCCCAGGTTGGTACCATTGGGAGCTGAGCCTGCAGTAACAACCTGGGCCAGTGTGCTATGGTCAGTACTTTCTAATTCCTGCACTGAGTACAGTGACAGCAACCCAGAAATCAGCTGATTGATAGGGATCCGAGCAGCAGGTCCCCACCAATCATCTACTGATGACTTGTTGGACATCAACAGCAAAAAATAAAATAGTTCCAGAATACCTCTTTTAAGGGAACCTGTCAGTGGATTTATGCCGCCATACCTATTAAGAAAAAAAGTATATGCCACATCCCAATGGACAGCCCTTTTAGGTTAGCCAAAAGTATCAGAACAGCAAGTTGTATGAAAACTTTCTCCGATACTTTATTTTTTATTAGGATCTGTTCATTTCTAACTCAAGGCATCAGTTTCTGATGGTGTCATGATGAAGTTTTTTTTAAAGGGAACTTGTCAGAAGACTCATGCTGCCCTAACCACAGGCAGCATGAAACAGCATCAGGCTCCCTCATTACAAAGAACCATGGGGGATATTGAAAAAAGGACAGTTTACACCAGTTTTCTTGTGCAAAAGATTCTCGAACAAGGGCTGCTGGTGCAAAAATCTTGCAACTTTTTGGTCTTTTGCAATGACTTTGCCACTTTCAGGGAAAGTAGGTGGGGTTTGTCTGAAGGGGGCATGGCCACACCAGACCGACAAATTTGTGTATAAATTATGCCAGAAATCTACGCCTAGTTGGGAGCAGGCATACATTTCTGTCAAGACACATATAGTCGCCTGAAAGGTATCTAATACATGAAGAGGCATGCGCTTCTTCATGTATTAAGTGCACTGTGCGCTGGGGAAAATTATACTAAATCCAGGCAAGAAATGCTAGGCTTTAGTAAATTCCCTTTATGTTTTACTCTGAAACACTGTGGAATTTCAGAGAAAGCAGTTTTAGAAAGATTGACAGGGCTCTACTTGTACACAAATAGGGCTAGACGTGTCAGTCAAATGGAACAAGATAGGAGGAAGCCTGAAAGGACCCACACAGTGGATAGTTCTCTCCATGCCCGACTCTTTTTAAAACTATGGGGGATTTATTAATGGCTTTATGACATTTTTCTGGTGTAGAAAAGTTGCAAATTATGGCATACATGACATTTACTCAATAGTTTGTGACTTTGTGACCGTTATGCACCTAACGACAGGGTTTGGTGGGAGGGAAGGGGCCTTCTGCAGATTGATAGATAAGATAGATTAAATAATGATAGACCCATGGAATCACATTTTCTTACAAAGTCAAACAATGTGTTTATCATACAGGAGCAAATGTTACTGAAATAATTAATTATCAAAAACAGCACCCTGCATTTTATGGCCATAATAATAACCAATAAGAACTTAGTTACATATTGGGGGGATTTATCTTCAGAGGAATATTTTATGCTTTTTTCCCCTTTGATACATTTGTCACATCTTTAGGGTGCATTCAGACCACCGTATATCGGCTTGGTTTTCAGGCCAGCCCATATACGATGTCCTCGTCTGCGTGGGGGGGGGGGGGAGGATGGAAGAGCCAGGAGCAAGAACTGAGCTCCCGCCCCTTCTCTGCCTCCTCTCGACCCCCTCTGCACTATTTGCAATGAAAGGAGGTGGGACGGGGGAGGGGTTAATCTCCGAGAATTAGCCCCACCCCTGCCCCGCCTCTCCTCATTGAAAATAGTGCAGGGGGGTGGAGAGGAGGCAGAGAGGGGGCGGGAGCTCAGAGCACTGCTCCCAGCTCTTCCAGCCTCTTCCCATAGTAGCATGCAGGAAGTCAGATTGCAATATGACAGAGCCAAATGTTCAGTGCAGACTAATGTGCAGCCACTCAACTCAACCCAAGATTGGGGGAGGGGTGACTGCAGACAATATAGTCTGCACATATGAACTGATACCAAGGATTGCATCCCCCAATCTTGAGTTGTGTTTAGTCCCTGCACATGAGTCTGCACTGAACATTTAGCTCCCTCATATTGCAATCTGGCTGTCTGCATGCTATTGGGGGATGTGGTGATTGGGCTGCCCTGCAATTGGGTGACGCATATTTGGCTTTTTTAGTAACCCAATATACTGTTATGTATGCGCTGCCATAATAAAACTAGTGTTAGCTTTAGCTTTTTCCAAAGTGTCTCCTTTGTGAAGATATCGGCCAATACGTTTCTCCCACACTGTATGCTAATGAGCCCCGGACTGTCTGATCAGCTTTTCTGCAAAAAACCACCCCGTTTCTTGCCGAGTGGCGTCTTCAGCTCTTCCCGCTGGAGAAACTTGTTGGCCAATATCTTTGCATAGGAGTCACTTTGGCAAAAGATAAAGGTAACACTGTGTTCCTTATGACAGCGCATAAAAGTATATTGGGTTAATAGGCAGATTTAGATGACAGACTTCCTTTAGGCTGCATCTTTAGGTGCAGATTGCCGAAATATTCTGTTCATGTGAACGCACCCTAAGAGATAAAGTCAATGTGGCCACTGCTCTTCGTTGAGCCTGCAGTCATCTCAACCTACATTTTAATGGCTCTTCCATCCTCCCCCCCCCCCTGCAGAGAGGGACGCCGTATATCGGTTGGGCGTGAAAACCCAGCCGATATACGGTGGTCTGAATGCACCCTTAAAGATATTTAGAGATGTTGAGTTACTTTTTATGCCACTGAGAAACACATTTTTCAACTTTTTAAAAAGTTGCTATTCTTGACTCTTGTCTAAAAACCTCACTCCACTCAAATCTTTTCTAGAAACTTTTGAAAAGCGGAGTGAAAGGCGTTAGATCTTTTCTTTTTGGCACAAATCAGTAGTATAAATTTTTCCAAACGGACTTGCACCAAAAAAAGGCACAACTTACTCCAGAATTCTGGTGCAAGATGAGTAATGAATGTGCCTTATTGTTCCATGTTTTTTCTTTAGACTGATATATTTGTATTTTTTCTATTCATTGTTTAGCTGTGGTGTCAATGTTCTCTCTCCCAGCCGTATATGACAAGTATCAGGTAAGAACTGTTTTGAGTTCATAGTATCTAATGGCAACTATGACTAAATAATAACTTGAAAATGTCCTTTTTTAGGCACAGATTGACCAGTATTTGGGACTGGTGAGGACAAACATGAACACAATTGTGGCAAAGTAAGTTGATATGATATTACAATTGCCTTTTTTATGTAAAAAAACACCAATTTGGGAAACATTTGCCCACTGAGCTCTATGAGCTCTATCAGCATTTTTATTTTGGAAGATTTTCCTTCCATACAGTATACATTGACAGTGCACTGCAGTGTTCATTGTCTATTCAGTATTGAATTCAATGCCAGCTTTGCCTGCAGTACCAAAATGAGCCATTGCAATACAGACCGCTCTATCCACTTCCAATGCTGTCCGCAATGACAACGTGCCAGAGATCAGATGATCAATAACAATTCTGAGTGGAAGACCAGCACTGGTCAACTATTTATGACCTATCCTGAGGATAGGTAAGCAATAGCAAAAGTCCATCAAAGTCCTGGACACCCTCTGAAACTCAAAATTGTGGTCAGAAACTCTATTCCTATGCCGGCAGATATGTAGCTATAAAGGATACAGAGATAACAGTCACCTTGTCCCTTGTATTTAAAGGGGGTCCAAAGACAACTCTGCCACATAGGAAGACAGCAGTATTATAAATGGTACATGCTATGGAGCTCTGTTATAGATTTCTGCATTGGGGCCCAGGAGTTTAGATTTACACCTTTGGGTGCCATTTATGCTAGATGACGATAAGGGGAGGCTCCTCACCACTAAATGAGCCCTCCTATCTGCCGGTCATCAGCATTTAGCTGGAATGTGTAAAATGCTAAAGGACTCAGTACTAGAGATGAGTGAGTATACTCGCTAAGGCACATTACTCGAGCGAGTAGTACCTTAGCCGAGTATCTCCCCGCTCGTCTCTAAAGATTCGGGGGCCAGCGTGGGTGACAGGTGAGTTGCAGCCCCCTCCGTTCCTCCCCGCTCTCCCCCGCCGCCGGCCCCCGAATCTTTAGAGACGAGTGGGGAGATACTCGGCTAAGGCACTACTCGCTCAAGTAATGTGCCTTAGAGAGTATACTCGCTCATCTCTACTCAGTACCAATACTCTACTTTTGGCATGCGATTCCTCTAGGTCAGTGGTCTCCAATCTGTGGCTCTCCAGCTGTTGTCAAAGTACAACTCCCAGTTGTCCGTAGTTGGGAGCCACAGATTAGAGAACACTGAGGTTTGAGTTTGCCATTTTTACGACCTCCTAAAAGTGCATTTTAAACAGTGTGTATATGAACTAAAAATGTGTTTTACTATTTGTCTCTTTGCAGAATTCAAGCTAAAATTCCTGGTGCAAAGCAGAAGGAATAAGTAGTCCATCTAGTCCAGTCAATTCTTGGTAAATTGTGGAGTCTAATGTGGAAACAGCTGTGTTCTACACTTTACTTACAGATTTATTGCACCATTCTCTTTCAACACTCTGTGTTTATCGAAACATCCAAAAAAAAAAATCTAGGAGCAGCCGTTCTGAAGCTGCTTCTATGCTATTAGAATACTTGCAATCAGCCGTGTCAAGCACTAAAGTATAGTGAAGAGATACAAAAAGTGTACTAGATGTGTTTCTTTTTTGTGTTGCTTAAAAGTGCATGATGTTGGAAGCCTAAGTAAAATATGATTTTTTTAATTTCTTATTTATTATTATTTTTAGTGTTTTTTCTGCTATTCTTGGCAGCGCTTCTATAACTTAATGTGACGTGCGGCTAGGGCTTCATGCTTAGGGCATTGATGCAATAGAACAGATTTGCTTCATTGTCTCTGGGCCCGCTGGTTGGAGTTATTTCAATTATATAAATATATATATATACGTAGAACTGTAGACTAATGTTTCGTGTTTTCCAGCACAAGTGAAATCAGTGTGCGGTACTTCTCTCCGTTTTTGTATGAATTCAACTTGCAGTACTCCTGTTGTAAGGGATCGGGATAACAGATTTACATGTACGGTAGACAGGTCCAGCTCGTTCGGTTTATTACGATTTGTAATCCATTCTCTGTAGTTCCTAGCGGACTTATGGACTCTGAATATTTGCACTTATTATGTACTTGACACTGAATGCATAAATAAAATGTCACTAAATGTATAAGGTTCTCTTTTTGTTGAGCTTGTAAAACTTTGCCAAAACACATCATACCAGTCCTAACAGATGGGACAGCCCAGTGAAGTTCTCGATCGTGACAATTATTAATGGCGCAGATAACATATTCACTGTATCTATGTGCTGGTTTCCTAACCAAAATATTTCAATACAAATGGGAATAAAATTTGATTCTTGCCAAGATTTTGCGTTTTCCATTTGCTGTGTATATTGGTTCTGATCCGTTTCACTGGGGCGCCAGCAACACGATAATTTTTCTTGTGCCATGGAGAAAAGAAAATATAGTCCATCAAATACAAAAAGGATAAACCATAATTTATGACTGAGTGAAAGGGACTAAAATAAAACAATTATGTACCATACCTGACACTGAAAGTTGTGTGGGATCATCCTATCATAGGATTGATGTTCTGTTCTTGCCAGTATTGCTTTAATCTCGGCTATTGATGCAGGAACTAGACGAAGCATTGGGTGTCAGATAAGGCCTACGGTCAGGAACGCTATCTTTTCTCCTTAGGGAGAGCACCTAGAAGGTGAGTGTGTGAGAAGACTTATAAGGCTATTCATGCTCCTCTGGGTAATATGCAAATAAGGGAGATGGAACAATACCCCTGCAGCGCCACCTATTGCAAGGTAGAATTTCTGCAAGTCAATGTTAGACTCTTCATACAAGCCTTGTAACAATGACTGGGAATTGAAAGCCAAGCCAGAACCCATCTAAGGCATCCGGAACACTTGTGTATTGAGGCTGTGTGCTGTCCGTGTTAATTCACAGGCTCCATTATAGCCTATGGGGCTATGCAGATTGACGTTTTTTCATGTGGGCCAATGGTCCGCATGAAAAAACTCAGTGCATGTCCTTTTCATGTCCATGTAACGGATGACAAATTGGACATGCTAATTGATATCTATGCATTTTGTCTGTAAATTATGCAAGACACGGACAGATGTCCATGAGCTGTTCAATGCGATTTACTTCCAAGTGTGCACCCAGCCGAACTGTGATTCCATTCTTACTTTCAGACTGTACGGAAACAAAAAAAGCAGTATTAGTCCAGTACCGGTGTATAGATGGAACCTTTTATTGCCAGTACCTGGGACTCTTGGACTTCATTCAAGCAAAGATTTTTTTGCATGAAAATCCACATAGGAATTCACGTAATTTTAGCATTCTACAGAGCTCAATGGGAGTCTACGTCAGATTTTTCAAATACGGATCATGCCCATGTGAAAAAGTCCACTATGTCTATACATAGAAGAATTTCCACAGTGGAAAATCAGCTGTGTATTCAAGGCTGATTTCATATCCATCATTTAGGGCAGTTTGAGACGAACATGTTTTTCTTCCGTAATGTGGCCGTGATAATCAAGGCTGCATGATGGGACAAAACGGAATCACTGATATCAATGGATTTCAGTGGTTTCCTTTTTCGCTACTGATCCGCATCGGTTGCAACAAGAGGCTCCAAACCTGAATACTGGCTTCAAAAACAGTATTAAAATGGTACATGTAAAACTACCATTAAAATGATAATGTACTTGAAAATTGTTAACTTTCTTGTCACGGAGCAACACACTCCAATAAACTTGTCACATGCACCTCTGTGACTTGGAAGCAAAGAACCCAAGCTGATGTCTGAGGCTGTAAGCTCTGGAAATTGTTGTACCACCTATGTAAATGACCACATTGTAAAGATGTCCTCGAATATATTCCTTTACACACATACAGAGGAACCATTATTAATCCTGAAGATCAGTGAAGTTTACAAACAATGTAGTAAGCCATAATAAATTGTGCAGAAGGGTTTTATTACAGTCACAACTGGCCTCCAAATACTCACCTCTTGCATGGTTACTGACAGATTGCAATGCATTATTAATGTTGTAGCCTAGGCAAAGCTAATTTGAATATCATGTTTTCCTGGTACCAACACAATGATGCGTTACACACCCTCAGGACACTTATTCTGTACAAGCCTCAGGATGCATTTGTTAATTAAATCTGCAGAACAGCGAAAGTTGTTCTCATTTTCCATAAAATACCATTGCAGTTGTTTTGATGCTCAGTGATAACATTGGAGTGCAGATATAATATGTATATTTTGTGATATTACCTTGTTTTGCTCATTAATTGTGTTCATGCCCTACTATTGAGACAGTTTAAACCACACATATCAAACACAAGGGCTGCGGGCTGAATCCAAGTCGCCAGCTAATTTTATGTGGCCAGCCAGCTAACAGGCATTCCACTCACCCAGCCTGCAGCTCCGGTCCAGTCAAGATGCCAAGGGGAGCAGTCAGCAGTCATAGACTCAGCAGCGGCTGGCACTGCAGGCTGGGTGAGTGGAACACATGTAGGGATGCTGCCTAGCCAGAGGTCATTAGAGGGTTGTGATTACTACTGGGAGACTTATTACTACTGTGGCCAGCATAGGGGGCATTATTATTACAGGGACCACCAATATAGGAGACACTACTGGGGCCACTTTGCAGGTCACTATTACTACTGGGACCACTATTGGGGTCATTATTACTATACAGTCTTAGGGCTTATTTAGACAACCGTATATCGGCTCGGTTTTCACGCTGAGCTGATATACGGTGTCCTTGTCTGCAGGGGGGGATGGAAGAGCCAGGAGCAGGAACTGAGCTCCCGCCCCTTGCCACTATTTGCAATGGGGGTGGGGCGGAGCTAAGCACTGGTACTTAGCTCCGCCCCATCTCACCCCCTCCTATTGCAAATAGTGGAGAGGGGCGGAGAGGGGGCGGGAGCTCAGTTTCTGCTCCTGGCTCTTCCATCCTCCCCCCTGCAGACAAGGACACCGTATATCGGCTCGGCATGAAAACCGAGCTGATATACGGTCGTCTGAAATAGCCCTTACAATTACAATTGGCTCTTTGAAGGCAACTGTAAGGCTAATGTGGCCCTCGCTGAAAATGACTTTGTCGCCCCTGGTTTAACCCTTTGCAATCCACTGTCTGACCTCTGAAGACATTATGATTTAAGGCTGTACAGCTGCAATGTTGGAAGACGGCCGTTGGGGTTCTCTTACTGTAGATTGCCAGCCTCTCTGCTGTTGGAGCCTAATTAACGTGGCACCTCATGCAGTACTGGCTTTAGCCAGCATATGGTGCCGTTGTATAACGGCATAAAAAAAGTAAGCCCCTAGGAAAACCAGGATACAAATTGGATTAGAAAGGGTTAAAACAATTACTTGGTTTATCACTATTACGAGTAATGACATATTGATTGTACACATTTTATGTATTGGTGGGGTCCCAGCTGTTGTAAGCCATTGAAGTGTAGGTTGAGAGGACTGCAGGCTCAATAAAGAGCAGTGGCCACATTGATTTTATCTCATAGGCTGGACTCACACGAACGTATATCGGCTCGGTTTTCACGCTGACCCGATATACGTCGTCCTCATCTGCAGGGGGAGAGGATGGAAGAGCGAGCAGCAAGAACTGAGCTCCTGCCCCCTCTCTGCCTCCTCTCCACCCCCTCTCCACTATTTGCAATGAGGAGAGGCGGGATGGGGGCGGGGGTAATTTTCAGAACTTAGCCCCACCCCGTCCCGCCTCCTTTCATTGCAAATAGTGCAGAGGGGCGGAGAGGGGGTGGAGAGGAGGCAGAGAGGGGGCGGGAGCGGGAGCTCAGTTCCAGTTCCTGCTCCTGGCTCTTCCATCCTCCCCCCCCCCTGCAGATGAGGACACCGTATATCGGCTCGGTGTGAAAACCGAGCCGATATACGTTCGTGTGAATCCAGCCTAAGGGTGTGTTCACATGAACAGAATATTTCCGCAACCTGCACCTAAAGATGCAGCTTAAAGGAAGTCTGTCAACTAAATTTGGCTATTAACCCAATATACTTTTATGCGCTGTCATAAGGAACGCAGCGTTTCCTTTATCTTTTGCCAAAGTGACTCCTATGCAATGATATTGGCCAACAAGTTTCTCCCACGGGAAGAGCTGAAGGCACCACTCGGCAAGAATCGGGGTGGTTTTTAGCAGAAAAGCCGATCAGACAATATGGGACTCATTAGCATAAAGCGTGGGAGAAACTTATTGGCCGATATCTTCACAAAGGAGACACTTTGGAAAAAGGTAAAGCTAACACTAGTTTTTTTTTTTATGGCAGCGCATACATAACAGTATATTGGGTTACTAAAAAAGCCAAATATGCGTCACCCAATTGCAGGGCAGCCCAATCACCACATCCCCCAATAGCATGCAGAAACCAGATTGCAATATGAGGGAGCTAAATGTTCAGTGCAGACTCATGTGCAGGGACTAAACACAACTCAAGATTGGGGGATGCAATCCTTGGTATCAGTTCATATGTACAGACTATGTTGTCTGCAGTCACCCCTCCCCCAATCTTGGGTTGAGTTGAGTGGCTGCACATTAGTCTGCACTGAACATTTGGCTCTGTCATATTACAATCTGACTTCCTGCATGCTACTATGGGATATGGTGATTGAGCCAGCCCTGCAGTATCAGGTGATGCATATTTGGCTTCTTTTTCTGTAAGCTATGTCTTTGTGCATTTTTTCTCTCACCTCTGTGATTTTATATTGGGTTACTAGGTCAAATTTCAGTGGCAGACTTCCTTTAATTCACTGCTGTGGATTTCCGCTCCATAACTCACATATATACATGCGGATTTTGTTGCATAATTTTCTGCGTCTTTAGGTGCAGATTGTGGAAATATTCAGCTCTTGTGAAAGCAGTCTTAGCCTGGGTTCACACAGGGCGGATTTGCTGCTGTTTTGCCGTGGATTGCCGTTGCGTATCCGCACTGCGGCAAAACCGCTGCGTTTGCAGTGCAATGCAGCACAAATGAGTTTTGCAAAAAAGCTGTTCTCACAGGGCGGATTTTTTCCGCACAGCCGCAGTGCGGAAATGCAACTGCGGCGCGGTTTTCAAAGGTGCAGCATGTCCATTCTGTCTTTTCCGCAGCGCTTTTTTGTCCATAGACCTCTATGGACGCAGCTAAATCCGCACCAAAATACGTGGCAAAAAGCAAAAAACGCTGCAGAAAAAAAACGCTTGCCAAAATTAACCTTTGAAGCAGTTTTGCCGCAGAAGCATTTCTTCTGCGGCAAAACCGCAACGGAAAAACCGCAGCAAATCCGCCCTGTGTGAACCCAGCCTAGGGTGCTTAGGGTGCATTCAGACCACCGTATATTGGCTAGGTTTTCACGCCCAGCCGATATACGGCGTCTCTCTCTGCAGGGGGAGGAGGCTGGAAGAGCCGGGAACAGTGCTCTGAGCTCCTGCCCCCTCTCTGTCTCCTCTCCACCCCCCTGCACTATTTTCAATGAGGAGAGGTGGAAGGAGGGTGGGGGGCTCATTCCCAGAACTTAGTCCCGCCCCTGTTCCGCCTCCTCTCATTGCAAATAGTGCAGGGGGTGGAGAGGAGGCAGAGAGGGGGCGGGAGCTCAGCGCACTGCTCCCGGCTCTTCCAGCCTCCTCCCCCTGCAGAGAGAGACGCCGTATATCGTCTGGGCACGAAAACCCAGCTGATATACGGTCGTCTGAATGCACCCTTAGGGACTTTTCAGATGGGAAGGAATATGCCCTCCAATGGAATATTCATCCGCTGAAATCTGCACTACAAACGGCGAATTTTGGTACAGAATTGAAAATGGCAGAATCCTGCTGGCAATTCAGGGACGGCATATTGCGTAATGCTGTTGCAGAATATTCCATCCCCTGCAAAAGGCCCCTTGCAAGAAAACCAATATTACTCCCAAAATTGCTCAATATTGGCTAGAAAATTACCTTAACTATGTGCAATTTGTGACACAGCGCACGGTGTAATTTCAGATACAGGGTCATTGACTTTTCATTTGTGGCCAGCCCTCCACCAATCTGAGAATGATGGCATGATGGATCTGTAGCACATCAGTATTAGGGCGCATTCAGATGACCGTATATCGGCCGGGTATTCACGCCGGACGATATACGGCGTCCCTCTCTGCAGGGGGAGGAGACTGGAAGAGTCGGAAGCAGTGCTCTGAGCTCCCACCCCCTCTCTGCCTCCTCTCCGGCCCTCTGCACTATTTGCATTGAGAGGGGATGGAGCGGGGCTAATTGGTGAGAATTAGCTCTGCCCCGGCCCCCCTCCCCTCATTGCAAATAGTGCAGAGGGGCGGAGAGGGGGTGGAGAGTTGGCAGAGAGGGGGCAGGAGCTCAGAGCACTGCTCCTGGCTCTTCCAGCCTCCTCCCCCTGCAGAGAGGGACGCCGTTTATCGGCCGGCGTGAATATGCGGCTGATATACGGTCGTCTGAATAAGCCCTAAGGGTAGTTTCACATGGGCAATCGCAATATCACAATTTTGTTAATGAGATGTTTGAACATCAGCGCTGTTGTTTCTCGCAAAATCATCGCTGCTGCTTGCAATTTTCTCACACAAAAGACGATAGGACTTTCTAATGTTAAAAACGCATTTCACGAAAATCGTAAGTTTGTGCGTTGCAATGCGATAAAACGAAAGTTTCATGGGGAAAGAAGGGTGATAAAAAAAGTGCAAAACGCAGAAAGATAGGACATGCTGCGATTTCCTTTCACGCAACATCGCATGAGTGAAAGCATCGCAAGTGGGAAGGAAACCATTGAAAAGCATGGATTTCATAATTCTGCGTTTTCATGCGCTCTCACGTCACGTGATTTTATTGCTTGTGTCAACCCGGCCTCAGAAAATATCTTGAGCTGCTGAAGTATTGCTTCTTGCTAGGAAGAAAATCTGACAAAATCACTGACCCTCTGGTGGATCTGACACTGCTGCTGGTGATAACAGTTTGCATTACTGGATGTTAAAGGGTTACTCTCATCATATAAAGAGATGGATATAGGATCACGTTATGATGGAAAGGGATCTGACCTTGGGGACCTCCACCAATCCTGAAAATGAAGGGTCCACAACACTGAGGGGATGTAGAAACGTCAGAATCCAACATATATGTTTTATACATGGATTCCGCCTCTAAAAACTGGGGCTGAAATCCACATATTTGTGTTGCGCATTTTGTCGCAGATCCGCACATGGATTTAGCGCTGTTAATGGGCAGACTTCGCGTACAGAGGCTGGAAATTCTGCATGCAGATTTTGACTGTTCCCGGAACTAAATCCATGTCTGTATCCACAGCAGAAATATGCAGATTTCGTCCGGCTTCACGCAGGCATATGCACTTTTGCACGTGCTTCAGTGCAACGTATTTGCGCCGTGAACGAGTCTGTTTAGTGCACATGTCTGTGTATTACACTGTACCTTTTATTGCCTCGCAGGGCATAGTTTTTTTTACGTGAACAACACAACCACACCCCAATTTAAATGGCTAATTTGTGTAATGAGGTTCAGATGTGTTTTTTTTTTTACTAGTGGAATTGCACACTGTTTCACGCATCGCTGTGTGCATTACGTGCGCACCCCCTATTGACTTCTATGGGGACCCTTGGTGCATAAAAATAGAACTTGCCCCGTCTTTTTTGCATGCACAAATGTGTACGAACCCGTTGACATCAATGGATTCTATTTTTTGGGTATTGCGTGCACAAATATGTTCGTGTGATATGGTTTTTTTAAGGGGAATCCGTGCCGAAAAATTCATGTTGGATTCTGCCTTATGTGGATGTGCACATACCCTAAGGCCTCATGCGCACGGTACACACGGAAACCAGCCATGAAAGCAGCAGCTGACCCTGCGTACCTGTGTGTGCAGGCGGCGTCCACGCGGACCTGTCGTCTGCCGACGTCTTGGTACTGCGGATGATCTGCATGGCTCACCGTCAGTCATGTGCTGTACATTTTTTTAAATTTAAATTCCTGATTTTCTCGCGAAATCCGCGGGTCATCCACATTATCAATTAAAGACGAGTCGCGGGTCGGACAACTTCCATCAACTTCAATGGAAGTTGTCATTGTGGGAGCTGCAGTAAAATGGAGCATGCTGCGATCTTTCATCCACAAGTGGAAACTCGTGTGCATGAAGAATCTTTTTTGAATTGCATGCTATGAAGTGTTATGGCTGCGAAAGCCGGAGGCGGACGCCTGCTCCGGATTCCGCAGCAAAAACCCGCCTGTGTGCATTGGGCCTTATTGTGGCATGCCCTTCTATGTTTTCCTGCACTGAGCCACTCCTAGCCACCCGGCTGTGCAGAGAACAGCAGCTGCCCTCATTCATTTGCCAGGTGCACAGAATCGGCATGGCACGTACAGGGCATTGAACAAAGAAATGAAATTGCAACACTCAGTGGCATTAAGACTTCATCCAGCAACAGTTACATGTTAGCTTAGGGCAGGGGTCCACAATTTTTTCTGGTCTGAGGGCCACATTGCCGTACTAAAGCAGCTCCAAGGGTATTTCCATCTGAGACATTTATGGTGTATCCTGTGGAATAAGCTGGCGCTATACAAATAGAGATTATTATTATATGCCATAATAAATCGGAGTAAGTTCCACTTCCAGGACTTCCACCTATTCGGAGAATGAGGGTCACCTATCCCCAATCATCACTCCAGAGTGGAGAAGACAATGCATGTGCCATCCTGTACGCAGTGCAGGCACAGAAGGGAGAGGTCAGAGGTCACAAACTCTGCAACTGCTGCTGCTGTTTCCGCTATAGCGTGCTCCCATATAAAGTGTTACCATAGCTATAGAGTGCTCCCATATAAAGTGTTACCATAGCTATAGAGTGCTCCCATATAAAGTGTCAGCTATAGAATGCTCCATGCAGTGTCAGCTATAGAGTGCTCCCATATAAAGTGTCAGCTATAGAATGCTCCATGCAGAGTGTCAGCTACAGAGTGCTCCCATGCAGTGTCAGCTATACAGTGTCCCATATGAAGTGTTACCATAGCTATAGAGTGCTCCCATATAAAGTGTCAGCTATAGAGTGCTGCCATACAAGGTGTCAGCTTTAGGGCTTATTTAGAGGATGGTATATCGGCTAGGTTTTCACGCCGAGCCGATATACGCTGTCCTTGTCTGCAGGGGGAGGAGGATGGAAGACCCGCGAGCAGGAACTGAGCTCCTGCCCCTAGGCACTATTTGCAATAGGAGAGGAGGGGGCGGAGCTAAGCGCGGTACTTAGCTCTGCCTCGCCCCCTCCTATTGCAAATAGTGGAGAGGGGCGGATCTCAGGTTCTGCTCCAGGCTCTTCCATCCTCCTCCCCCTGCAGACAAGGACAGCGTATATCGGCTCGGCGTGAAAACCGAGCCGATATACGGTCGTCTGAAATAGCCCTTAGGGTGCATTCACACGAACGTATATCGGCTCGGTTTTCACGCCGAGCCGATATACGTTGTCCTCGTGTGCAGAGGGGGGAGGATGGAAGAGCCAGGCCCAGGAACTGTGCTCCCGCCCCCTCTCTGCCTCCTCTCCGCCCCTCTGCACTATTTGCAATGGGGAGAGGCGGGACGGGGGCGGGGCTAATTGGCACCCTTAGCCCCGCCCCCGTCCTGCCTCCTTTCATTGCAAATAGTGCAGAGGGGCGGAGAGGAGGCCGAGAGGGGGTGGGAGCACAGTTCCTGGCCCTGGCTCTTCCATCCTCCCCCCCCCCTGCACCCGAGGACAACGTATATCGGCTCGGCGTGAAAACCTAGCCGATATACGTTCGTCTGAATGCAGCCTTATAAGAGTGCTCCCGTATATACTGTCAGCTATAGAGAGCTCCCATATAAAGTGTCAGCTATAGAGTGCTCCCATACAAAGTGTCAGCTATAGAGAGCTCCCATACAGAGTGTCAGCTATAGAGAGCTCCCATATAAAGTGTCAGCTATAGAGCGCTCCCATATAAAGTGTTACCATAGCTAAAGAGTACTCCTATACAGGGTGTCAGCTATAGAGTATCCCCATATAAAGTGTTAGCTATAGAGTGCTCCATACAACCTTTCAGCCGGAGAGAGGCCCTATTAACAGCTAGGGTCCGGTCCTCACCGCCAAAATTTGCTGCACCGCTAAAGGGTTAACTAATCGCATTTTTCTGAAATTGATAAACTCGATAGTAAATGTAAGAAGACATTGTTCTCCCCTCAGGCTTCATTGGTACGGTCTATTTCCTTACAAACAAAGTGCTGCCAGACTATTCCACTGCCTTAAAGCAGGGGTGTGTGTTGATGGAGGCGTCCGGTTTCCATAGTAACCGTGTCTGCTCGCGAGCGAGTAGGCCCTGATTTTTGGAGACGGAAAGCCCGGAGGAGACACGATGAGTGCCGGTCTGTCAGTGCCGGACTGCCGGGCAGTGCGCGCGGTGCTGGAGCACTTCATGGAAGTAGGTATGTGGCGGTGAGATAGTAGGAAGGATCGGCAGTGATTACCGGGTGAGATGGCCGCACATGAGCTTACAGGAGGATGTGTACTGCAGCTCTGCAGCCATAGTAATGTCATACACTGGGGCTACTCCCCATCCATCGTCTCCTCGGTGCCTGACATGGCTACTAGAGCTGGGGGGTCCCTGCAGCTCCGCTGTGTGAGGGGGCGCGGCGCTCCTGCTGCATGCACTGCACTACTTTTAGTGGGGTTGCTGCCAGGTATTGCAGTTTAACCCATTCACTGACGAAACTCCATATCTATAGCCAGCTGCCACCCACGATTTCTTCCACTAAATTTGCTGTCAGTCCAGGCTTATTAAAACAGGCGAATGCGCAAATACGTTCACCGCTACAGAGCTTATTTTCGCATGAATCTGTCAAGTCTTTCTTTAAACTACCAACTTCCCACTGTTGCGCGCATGAAAAAAACCCAATCACGATGTTAGGCCCCGCCCTATCTTTACTCGCACGTATAAAACTACACGCAAGAAAGGTGGGGCGAGGCCTATTGTCTGTCGCACTTAGTAATACCGTGCCAGGATCACGCTTAAGGGAAACCAAACTATTGAAATCGATGGTTTTGTTTCATCTCGCTTTGCAGGCGTGACTTTCACCCCCCCAGAATATTAAGAAAACACGACCATCCATGTAACCCCTAAAGGACCAGACCCTTTTTAGGGATTTTACCCGTGGGCTGGTTTCACTGCCCTATTCTTTTGTCTTCAGCCACCAAAATTAATTTGTCTTTTTTTTTGTGTGTGACATATTGGGCTATTTTTTTATTTATTTTTATCTTTTTTTAGTTATTTAGTTTTATTGGGGGTAAAAAGCTAAAAAATGTTTTTTTTACATTTATAGTTGTATTTTTTTTATTTAGTATATTTACATTAGTATAAAGTATCGGAACGGGTTCCTCATTTTGTTTCGGACATTTTCTATAATATGTATAGTTTTGGATTACAGGGCGCATACGGCGACAGGTTTGGTTTTTGTCAGTGGTGAGTCATTTTCGTTTTTATGTATATGTTTTTATTGTTTTCTGTAATTTTTTTTCTTTTACTTTATTTTTGTAACTTTTTTCACCATCTATTTCTCCCATGACGTCATATAAGACCTCTGGAGGACATTCACATAGTCTTTTTTTTTTTTTTTGGACACTTTTTTTTTTTTCCACTCCTCCCCTGTAGCTGGGGCATCCATAGGAGTCTCAGTTACAGGAAAATATCCCCTATAGTGACAGTAGTCACTGGCAGAGATGATTAGGGTCTGCTAGGACCCTGCAGCTCTGCTCTGCCATGGGATCCCGGCGGTCTTGTGATCGCAGAAGGGGTTCAAAAGGTTAAAAACCATTTCCTTCTTCTCCTCCGGGTTGTCAGCTGTGGCTAATAGCTGAGGACCCAACCTGTTCCTGCTTGATTGTAGGAGCAGAGGCTTTTCCCCCACGCCGTATTTCCGCTGTCCTTGGGGATTAAAGCCCAAGACCAAACGCCGTAAATATACGGCGCTTCGTCCTTAAGGGATTAAGCCCTCTGTTGCAGATCTACATTACCGGTACATGCAGATTTGACTACGGATTTCACCCCATGCAACATAATGAGGGTTCTGGCAGTCACGATGTGTATGTAATGTGCTGCCTTTTAAAGGGGTTGTCTGATTACCGGACAACATGCCCCGCTTAGCACCCATGGTGCTAAAATAAAAGGAATTATACTTACTCATCATATGCTGCCACGATTCAGCACTTTAGCCCCGCTGTGATCCCGTCATTTGTTGTGACAGATAATGTCACTAGAAGTCACACTGGTGATGTTACCAATCAGAGGCTGCAGCACCACCGTACTGCACTCATGGCGTCCAGGATGTGAGCGCTGATGCGAGGACAACAGTGATACTGCAGCGGTCACCGGATTTCCAGTGACATCCTCTATCACAACAAATACTGGGACCACTGCGGGGCTGCAGCGCTTATGATGGCAGAGGATGTGTAAGAACACTCTTTTCGTATTTTAGCACAGGGGGCGCTAAAGGGGCTCATGCAGGTGTATAACTATAGGGGATACAGATGATGCGGTTGTACCCGGGTCCAGGAACCTTAGCGGGCCCATAAGACCTCTCTTCTCCATATAGGGAGCCCAGTACTATGAATAAAGCATTATAGTTGGGGGCCCTGTTACAGGTTTTGCATTGGGACCCAGGAGCTTCATGTTACACCTCTGGGCTCATGTTTGATGATGGGTTGCCATGGGTCTCCCAGAAGCCTCAGGCCTTGGCCATCAGATTTTCCCAATATGAGTCTGACATTTAATCTGCAGCAGAAATTAAATGTTGAGCCTCAGAGCTCTGCCGCAGATTTTCATGCCTGTCTGCACGCAAATTTAGCCCCAGTCAATGGGGCAAATCTATGTGTAGTCACCTAGTGGAGGAACCATGCCAAGAATTGACATGCTGCTTATTCAATCAGAGGCACCGCTCAGTCATTCATTAAATGACAGCTGAGGGCTGCCTCTGATTGGTCACAGCGCTCAGCCAGTCAGAGGCAGCGCTTTCAGGAGGCAGAGATTTTTCAATCTCCGGCCAGAAGAGAAGCTGAAGAAGAGTGTCGGGGACCTGCTAGAAGACGCACCAGATATGACAGCGCTTCTAAGGTGATGTATTGTTATTTTTTTTTTTACAGTTAGGGATTATTTTCAGGGTAGTATTTTCGCCGTGGGGAGTCCCCTGCCACTGCTGTCACAACAGTTGCAGAGGATCACGATCATCTTCCATTGATTTCAATAGGGCTGGTGTTGTTGCTGCAGGCCCAATTAACCCCTTAATGACGCGGACCCTTTTTCTTTTTCCATTTTCGTTTTTTCCTCCCCCCTTCAAAAAAATCATAACTCCTTTATTTATCCATCGACGCCACTGTATGAGGGCTTGTTTTTTGCGGGACGAGTTGTATTTTTCAATGGTGCTATTTAAAGTACCATATAATGTACTGAAAAACGTAAAAAAAATTCTAAGTGGAGTAAAATTGAAAAAAAACAACACATTTCGCCACCTTTTAGTGCATCTTGTTTCTACGGCGCACAAACGGCAACAAAAGCGAAATGATAACTTTATTCTATGGGTCGGTACGATTACTACGATACCACACTTGTATAGGGTTTTTTTTTTACTATACTATTTTTTTTTTTTCAATTTACTACTATACTATACTACTCTTTTATTTTTTTCAATTATTTTCTGCGGTCATTTTGTGCACGCAATAACTTTTTTATTTTTCCGTTGATGTAGTTGAGCAACGGCTCATTTTTTTGCGGGATGTCCTGTAGTTTCCGATAGTGTCAATTTGGAGTACATACGACTGTTTGATCGCTTTTTATTGTCTTTTTTCTGGGAGACAGGGTGAATAAAACAGTTAATTTCTGGCATTTTTAATTTATTTTTTCGGACGACGTTCACCGTGCGGGAAAAATAATGCACTATTTTGATAGATCGGACTTTTGCGGACGATACCAAATACATTATATTTATTTTATAATTTAGTTTTTTTTAATAATAGATATGGCAAAAGGGGGGTGATTTAAACTTTTATAACTTTTTTTTTTTTTTACAATTAAAAAAACTTTGTTGATATTTTTTTTTACTTTACTTTGAAGTTCCCCTGAGGGACTTTAACATGCGATGCTTTGATCGCTCCTGCAGTATGACGTAATGCTATAGCATTACGTCATACTGCAATTTAACAGGCAGTCTATCAAGCCACCCCACGGGGATGGCTTGATAGGCAGTCTGGTAAGGCAGCCCTGGGGCCTTTCATTAGGCCCCCGGCTGCCATGACACCTGCACGGCTGCCCCGATCTCACTGCGGGGGGAGGCCGTGCCATGCAACCTCTCTTCATACATACCCCGCCGCTTCATGACGTACCGCTACGTCATGGAGCGGGAAGGGGTTAAAAAACAATGGGAGAAGATCGCTAACTCCTGCCGCGGCTGTGAGAGCAATGGCAGGAGATTCCTTCAGCCCTGCCAGGATGAGACGCTGTTACCCTGTGAAAACGCCTCGCATCCTGGGCTTCAGAAGGATTGCAAGAGCGATATTGGGGCGTCAATCACATCCCAATATTGCTTTCACCAGTGTGCAGGAGCCCTTATTGTATTTTTTGGGAGGCGGAATAGGTTTTTTGTTTGTTTTTTTAAAGGATTTTTAACTTTTTTTCCATGCAGGATAAACTGTGTTTATAAATTGTGTTCAGTTATTGTACAGTTCATTACGGACACGGCAATACCAAATGTGCTTTTTTTTTTTTGTTTGTTTTAGGGTGAAGTCAGACGAGTGTTTTGTTTTTTTTTGTGTGCACATATGTGCGGAAAACAAAGCGCGTCTGATAGAACCATTGGCTCCCTATGATGTGTTCACATGTATGTCTTTTACAGGCGCAAAATACACCTGCAACAGATAGGACGTGCGTGCGCCAGGATGGTCCGTGCTGTCACAGTGTTCAGTGACAAGGGGACTCCCCGTGGGGCTGAAGGAATCCCCTGCCACCAGAGACCTAGAGACATGGTGCAATTAAAAGCATTCTTTTATTCCTCCAAACAATAAAAGTACAACGTTTCGACTCTCCTTAGTCTTTTTCATGTATAAATCTAAAACTCACATATATACACTTGTATGGAGACATCACATAATAGACAGACAAATCACAGTATCCAGCAAACCAGCGAAACCCACTTAGTTAAGCCCACCTGGACCTGGTGTCATCATGGCGATTAGCTCCTCCATCCAAGCGTCAGTGTGTCAGGCACCTATCAATGCGCATGTGTCATATAACACGATGCACTCGTCATGGAAATTCTCACGAGAGCTCGTGTCATGACAAACTATTCATCTACTGCGCGGGATCATGCGAGACTGGAATGATAGTGAGCAATCAGCGTTATCAGAGTACGCCGCCAGTCTATTCCATCACTGCGCATGCGCGAATTTGTGGATCTTTGGCTGTACGTATACTACGGGCACATCAGGAAAGCTTATATACAAGAAGTCAAACAAAGGCTGATCCATATTGCCCTCAGCGCATAAACCAAGATAGATCTTAATGAGGACTGATAGCATGTAGTGGGATTACTTGGCAATAACTCATATACTTGAGTGTCCCTCAACTGTCTGAGGACTTCAGCCTCATATTTACTGGAATCCATCACCAGCGCTGCCTCTGATTGGCTGAGCGCTGTGACCAATCACAGGCAGCGCTCAGCTGTCATTCAATGAATGGCTAAGCACTGCCTGTGATTGGCTGAGCGCTCAGCCAATCAGACCAAGCACCTTCTGGAGGTGGGAATTTTTAAATCCCCAGCAAGCAGCAAGTGCTTCAGAGCAGGGGACCAAGTGAGAAGACGCGCCGGAGCCCTGACAGCAGCGGAAGGTGATGTTTTATATATTTTTAATTTTTTACAGTAGCTAGGTATGATTTTCAGGGAAGGGCTTATATTTCAAAGGCCTTTCCTGAAAATCACTGCGGGGGTTGCCTGCATCCCATTGCTTTCAATGGGGCGGCTGCAGCGCCGGCCCCATTGAAAGCAATGGGAGAACATCGCGATCCCCTTCCCGGCTCACAGATGTCCTATCTTTTGCAGGTGCGAGTATTTTGCACCTGTACAAGACAAACATGTGAACACATCATAGGGACCCAATGGTTCTATCAGACGCACTTTTTTTTTGTGCACATAGGCACACGCAAAAAAACGCTTGTCTGACTTTGCATTAAAAAAGGATTTATTTTTAGCTAATATTTCACATGTTTTTTTAATTATTTTTATTTCTTTTTACATTTTTTACGTCCCTGTAGGCGACTTGATGGTACGATCATATAATTGCTATGATAACACAATGCACTTCATCTGTATTGCATTGTATTATCGCTGTTACTAGCAGTCATATGCCATAGCAGACCCGCACGCCGGGCAATGGTGATGACCGTACGGCAGGCCAATGGCTTCACACAGGGAGTGTAGTCATGTTGTGGATTTTCACATCTTCATCCTACGCTATCTACCACAAATCCGCCACTACTGAACATTTCCTTACAGCTTCTCCTTGTGTTATTTAGAGAAGCAGGTTAAAGACAAAGACCCTGGGTTTGATGAAGACATTTCCCAACACTTGATGGCAGTGGCAGATGCTGTGATGGAACTGGTAAGAAGGGACCCTTTCATTATTTATATATATATATATATATATATACACACAGAATGCAAAAATACTTGTAGATCACATCGAATTTATAGTCAGAGAACATACAGTGGGATTTCTTAAAGGGGTCGTCCAGTTAACGATTAACTTTATAAAATTGGATCCAAATGATCTCAAACAATAAAGCAAACGGGTACTTACCCCTGTGATCAGAGCTGCAGCCCCACAATTCTCCCGGTGTGTGTTAATAGCAGAAGTCAGGTGATTGCTCCCTGCCAATCAGAAACTGCAGCCATCGGCACTCACATCCTGGGCACCATGATGGCAGGAGTTTGGAATGGTAATGCATCTGATTGTCAGGCAGCAGTCACCTGACTTCCACAATCAACCTACACTGGGTGAATTGGGAGGCTGCAGTGACGTATCTCTGGGGCAGGGGAGGCTAAGTACCATTTGTTTTATTGTTTTAACCCCTTCAGTGGCAGGTTTATTATTACCAAGTTAGTGCAGCAAGCCCTGGAGATTTTCCTGAGGCAATTTGAAGTGGCAAACGTGGCACAATAACTGTGTCCTGGCCAGCATTTCAGCACTAGAGCTGTCCACGGAAATCTCCCGTGGTTTAACTACATGGTCAGTGCAGCAAGACCCGGAGATGTGTGCCACTAAAGGAGTTAAGCCATTTAGATCTAATTTTACAAAGTACATTTTTAACTAGACAGCCCCTTTAACCCAGAGCTAATGGGATGTATCATGAAATGTTCTAGATTACCGGACAACCATAGAAGATTGCATAATATTTAGTAACCCTCAAGTTAGATAGTGTAAAATCAAAAGTTAGCAAATCACTTTAGCCATTCTCTGCCAAAGCCAGATTATAAGAAATTGGGGACACAAGGAATTTTACTGCAAACGGGGTGCAGGAATCTCTCCATACAACCAATTTATGTCTTTTCTGCTTGGGATGTGTATATGACATGGAGGCCCTTATTGTAGACACTAGAGATGAGTGAGCATACTCGCTAAGGGCAATTGCTCGAGCGAGCATTGCCCTTAGCGAGTACCTGCCCGCTCGAGAGAAAAGGTTCGGGTGCCGGCGCGGGGGAGCAGTGAGTTGCGGCCTGGGAGAGAGAGATCTCCCCTCCATTCCTCTGTGCTCTCCCCCGCAGCTCCCTGCCCGCCACTGGCACCCGAACCTTTTGTCTCGAGCGGGCAGGTACTTGCTAAGGGCAATGCTCGCTCAAGCAATTGCCCTTAGCGAGTATACTCGCTCATCACTACTAGACCAGCTCAACCAAATCCTCTTTAGATGGGCAGGAAAAATAGGTTGTATTTGGGCATATTAAGGAAAAAGGAAGATTCCCCTCCACTTTCTGCACAGGCAATAAGATGCTGTCAGTATATTCCACTCAGGTCCCTAGAGCCCTCTTATGTGTCATGCGGGAGCAGTGTTATTCTCTTCACCAATTAGGAAGGCATAAGAAGAAATTCACGGGAGCTTCTGGAAGTGGAGACCATAGAAAACAGCAAATTGCGATACAGAATTGTGCATCTGCCAAGAATCGTCACAAGAGAGATTGAAGGTAACTTCCAACAGATGTGGCTTCCCACATAGCATTTTTGCAAAAACAAGGTTTTTGTTTGTGGCATTTTTGCATCCTGGTGTTTTTACCAGTGCTTTAAGAAAAAGCAAACCATGCAGTACCTAGATGTCAGCCCCAAGCCAATAGGAAAAAACATGACCTACAAAATGTATGTGGGTTGTTTGGTATAGTTTTTTAGATTAGTGTTGGTTTTTTTTGTAAATGTAGCATTCTCTAACTGTTGTATTTCATGCATTTTCCCATAAGCTTCTCTGTAGAACTATAGAAACAGAAGGTAAAAAATGCATTTAACTAAGTGTATGAATAAAAAAAAAAATGTATGGCTAACTTCACACAGACGAGCACGAACATCTCGCATTCACCAACATGTGAATTCCCTGTGGATGCGAGGAGTTTTTATGTCAAAACAGTCTTGCATCACTTCCAGGATGTAGCGATCCTGACAGCCGCGGCAGAGGATCGCTGAGTTTCTCCCATTGTTTTCAATAGGAGACCTTGCGTTGCGTGCACTCAGCACACGGTGCGATGCTGCCGCCAACCAATGGGCGATGCGATGTGAGATCACGCAGCAAGATAGAACATGCCACAGTTTGTTTCCTACATCGCATCGCAGTGCCATGCGGGAAAACGTTGCTCATGTGTATGACCCCATTCAAAAGAATGGGGTTTATATTTGTACATCTCGCAACGCACAAATCACACGTGTTTTTCTCGACCCTGTGTTGGCAGCCTCCAAAAAATGTAATTCAGGATGGTTTTAGAAGCCAAAAAAAGCCACAAAGATACTGCGTGTAAAGAACGCTGTACAGTAATTTCACATACTGTATCTATCAGCAACCAATAGGTCAAATACTGGATGTTCTTTAATGCATTAGCTAGGTATGTTTTGCTTCAGAGTGGAAATATACACTAATCAGCCATAACTTTTAAACCATTTACCTAATATTATCCCCCCTTGTGCTGTCAGAACAGCTCTGAGCCTTCAAGGTATGGACTCCACAAGACCTCCCAAGGTGTTCTATAGTAACTGACACTAAGATGGTACCAGCAGATGTTACCAAATTTTCTCCTCGCTGATCTTCTCCTGTAGTCCCATGGGTCACCTCTAGAGATGAGCGAGCACCAAAATGCTCGGGTGCTCGTTATTCGGGACGAACTTTTCGCGATGCTCGAGGGTTCGTTTCGAGTAACGAACCCCATTGAAGTCAATGGGCGACCCGAGCATTTTTGTATTTCGCCGATGCTCGCTAAGGTTTCCTTGTGTGAAAATCTGGGCAATTCAAGAAAGTGATGGGAACGACTCAGCAACGGATAGGGCAGGCGAGGGGCTACATGTTGGGCTGCATCTCAAGTTCACAGGTCCCACTATTAAGCCACAATAGCGGCAAGAGTGGGCCCCCCCCCCCTCCCAAAAACCTTTACTTCTGAAAAGCCCTCATTAGCATGGCATACCTTAGCTAAGCACCACACTACCTCCAACAAAGCACAATCACTGCCTGCATGACACTCCACTGCCACTTCTCCTGGGTTACATGCTGCCCAACCCCCCCCCCTCCCCCCTCCCCCCCACAGCGCACACCAAAGTGTCCCTGCGCAGCCTTCAGCTGCCCTCATGCCACACCACCCTCATGTCTATTTAGAAGTGCGTCTGCCATGACGAGGAACCGCAGGCACACACTGCAGAGGGTTGGCACGGCTAGGCAGCGACCCTCTTTAAAAGGGGTGGGGCGATAGCCCACAATGCTGTACAGAAGCAATGAGAAATAGAATCCTGTGCCACCGCCATCAGGAGCTGCACACGTGGGCATAGCAATGGGGAACCTATGTGCCACACACTATTCATTCTGTCAAGGTGTCTGCATGCCCCAGTCAGACCGCGGTTTTTAATTCATAGACACAGGCAGGTACAACTCCCTATTGTGAAGTCCCTGTGGACCCACAGCATGGGTGGCTCCCTGGAACCCACCGGCGGTACATAAAAATATCCCATTGCATTGCCCAACACAGCTGAGGTAGTAATGTCGTGCTTAATGCAGGTGGGCTTCGGCCCACACTGCATGCCCCAGTCTGACTGGGGTTCTTTTCAAGTGTACAGATGTAGTAAAAACTCCGTGTGCACCTACAGCATGGGTGGCTCCCTGGAACCCACCGGTGGTACATAGAAATATCCCATTGCATTGCCCAACACAGCTGAGGTAGTAATGTCGTGCTTAATGCAGGTGGGCTTCGGCCCACACTGCATGCCCCAGTCAGACTGGGGTTCTTTTCAAGTGTACAGATGTAGTAAAAACTCCGTGTGCACCTACAGCATGGGTGGGTGCCAGGAAGCCACCGGCGGTACATAGAAATATCCCATTACATTGCCCAACACAGCTGAGGTAGTAATGTCGTGCTTAATGCAGGTGGGCTAAAAATTTATTTGATTACACTGTAGGCGAGGGCCCACAAAAATTGCTGTATCAACAGTACTAATGTACCTGAAAAAAATTGGCCATGGCCAACCAAGAGGGCAGGTGAAACCCATTAATCGCTTTGGTTAATGTGGCTTAAGTGGTAACTAGGCCTGGAGGCAGCCCAGTTTAACGAAAAATTGGTTCAAGTTAAAGTTCCAACGCTTTTCAGAGCATTGAAACATCTAAAAATTGTTTAAAAAAATTATGAGTGAGCCTTGTGGCCCTAAGAAAAATTGCCCGTTCAGCGTGATTACGTGAGGTTTCAGGAGGAGGAGCAGGAGGAGGAGGAGGAATATTAGACACAGATTGATGAAGCAGAAATGTCCCCGTTTTGGATGGTGAGAGAGAACGTAGCTTCCATCCACGGGTGCAGCCTACGTATTGCTTACGTATCGCTGCTGTCCGCTGGTGGAGAACAGAAGTCTGGGGAAATCCAGGCTTTGTTCATCTTGATGAGTGTTAGCCTCTCGGCACTGTCGGTTGACAGGCGGGTACGCTTATCTGTGATGATTCCCCCAGCCGCACTAAACACCCTCTCCGACAAGACGCTAGCCGCAGGACAAGCAAGCACCTCCAGGGCATACAGCGCTAGTTCAGGCCACGTGTCCAGCTTCGACACCCAGTAGTTGTAGGGGGCAGAGGCGTCACCGAGGATGGTCGTGCGATCGGCTACGTACTCCCTCACCATCCTTTTACAGTGCTCCCGCCGACTCAGCCTTGACTGGGGAGCGGTGACACAGTCTTGCTGGGGAGCCATAAAGCTGGCCAGGCCCTTAAAGACTGTTGCACTGTCTGGGCTGTACATGCTGCTCGATCTACGCACCTCCCCTGCTACATGCACCTCCCCTCGGAACTGCGCCTTCTGCCACTAGCGCTGTCGGATGGGAATTTTACCATCAGCTTGTCCGCCAGGGTCCTGTGGTATAGCAACACTCTCGAACCCCTTTCCTCTTCGGGAATGAGACTGGGAAGGTTCTCCTTATAGCGTGGGTCGAGCAGTGTGTACACCCAGTAATCCGTAGTGGCCAGAATGCGTTGAATGCGAGGGTCACGAGAAAGGCATCCTAACATGAAGTCAGCCATGTGTGCCAGGGTACCTGTACGCAACACATGGCTGTCCGCACTAGGAAGATCACTTTCAGGATCCTCCTCCTCCTCCTCAGGCCATACACGCTGAAATGATGACAGGCAAGCAGCATGGGTACCGTCAGCAGTGGGCCAAGCTGTCTCTTCCCCCTCCTCCTCATCCTCCTCCTCCTCCTCCTGAACGCGCTGAGATATAGACAGGAGGGTGCTCTGACTATCCAGCGACATACTGTCTTCCCCCGGCTCTGTTTCCGAGCGCAAAGCGGCTGCCTTTATGGTTTGCAGGGAACTTCTCAAGATGCATAGCAGAAGAATGGTGACGCTAATGATTGCAGCATCGCCGCTCACCACCTGGGTAGACTCCTCAAAGTTTCGAAGGACCTGGCAGATGTCTGCCAACCAGGCCCACTCTTCTGAAAAGAATTGAGGAGGCTGACTCCCACTGCGCCGCCCATGTTGGAGTTGGTATTCCTTTATAGCTCTACGCTGCTCATAGAGCCTAGCCAACATGTGGAGCGTAGAGTTCCACCGTGTGGGCACGTCGCACAGCAGTCGGTGCACTGGCAGATTAAAGCGATGTTGCAGGGTGCGCAGGGTGGCAGCGTCCGTGTGGGACTTGCGGAAATGTGCGCAGAGCCGGCGCACCTTTACGAGCAGGTCTGACAAGCGTGGGTAGCTTTTCAGAAAGCGCTGAACCACCAAATTAAAGACGTGGGCCAGGCATGGCACGTGCGTGAGGCTGCCGAGCTGCAGAGCCGCCACCAGGTTACGGCCGTTGTCACACACGACCATGCCCGGTTGGAGGCTCAGCGGCGCAAGCCAACGGTCGGTCTGCTCTGTCAGACCCTGCAGCAGTTCGTGGGCCGTGTGCCTCCTATCTCCTAAGCTGAGTAGTTTCAGCACGGCCTGCTGACGCTTGCCCACCGCTGTGCTGCCACGCCGCGCGACACCGACTGCTGGCGACGTCCTGCTGCTGCTGACACATCTAGATTGCGAGACAGAGGTTGAGGAGGAGGAGGAGGAGGAGGGTGCTTTAGTGGAAGAAGCATACACCGCCGCAGATACCACCACCGAGCTGGGGTATGCTTCTGGGGGTGGGTAGGACGTGAGCGGTCCCAGGCTCTGACTCTGTCCCAGCCTCCACTAAATTCACCCAATGTGCCGTCAGGGAGATGTAGTGGCCCTGCCCGCCTGTGCTTGTCCACGTGTCCGTAGTTAAGTGGACCTTGCCACTAACCGCATTGGTGAGAACGCGTACAATGTTGCGGGAGACGTGGTCGTGCAGGGCTGGGATGGCACATCGGGAAAAGTAGTGGCGACTGGGAACAGAGTAGCGCGGGGCCGCCGCCGCCATCATAGCTTTGAAGGACTCCGTTTCCACAACCCTATACGGCAGTATCTCAAGGCTGATAAATTTGGCTATGTGGACGGTTAACGATTGAGCGTGCGGGTGCGTGGTGGCGTACTTGCGCTTGCGCTCCAACACTTGCGCTAGCGACGGCTGGACTGTGCGGTGCGAGACATTGGTGGATGGGGCCGAGGACAGCGGAGGTGAGGCTGTGGATGCAGGCAATGAGACGGTTGTGCCTGTGTCCTGAGAGGGAGGTTGGATCTCAGTGGCAGGTTGGGGCACAGGGGGAGAGGCAGCGGTGCAAACCGGAGGCGGTGAACGGCCTTCGTCCCACCTTGTGGGGTGCTTGGCCATCATATGTCTGCGCATGCTGGTGGTGGTGAGGCTGTTGGTGGTGGCTCCCCGGCTGATCTTGGCGCGACAAAGGTTGCACAACACTGTTCGTCGGTCGTCAGGCGTCTCTGTGAAAAACTGCCAGACCTTAGAGCACCTCGGCCTCTGCAGGGTGGCATGGCGCGAGGGTGTGCTTTGGGAAACACTTGGTGGATTATTCGGTCTGGCCCTGCCTCTACCCCTGGCCACCGCACTGCCTCTTGCAACCTGCCCTGCTGATGCCCTTGCCTCCCCCTCTGAAGTCCTGTCCTGAGTAGGCGTTGCACACCAGGTGGGGTCAGTCACCTCATCGTCCTGCTGCTCTTCCTCCGAATCCTCTGTGCGCTGCTCCCTTGGACTTACTGCCCTTACTACTACCTCACTGCAAGACAACTGTGTCTCATCGTCATCGTCCTCCTCACCCACAGAAAGTTCTTGAGACAGTTGGCGGAAGTCCCCAGCCTCTTCCCCCGGACCCCGGGAACTTTCGAATGGTTGGGCATCAGTGACGATAAACTCCTGTGGTGGGAGAGGAACCACTGCTGCCCAATCTAAGCAGGGGCCCGAGAACAGTTCCTAGGAGTGTTCCCGCTCCTGAGCAGGTGTCATTGTAGTGGAGTGAGGAGGCTGGGAGGAAGGAGGAGCAGCAGACAGAGGATTCGGATTTGCAGCACTGGACGGCGCAGAACTGTGGGTGGATGATAGCTTGCTCGAAGCACTTTCTGCCATCCAGGACAGGACCTGCTCACACTGCTCATTTTCTAATAAAGGTCTCCCGCGTGGACCCATTAATTGGGCAATGAATGTGGGGACGCCAGAAACGTGCCTCTCTCCTAATCGCGCAGCAGTCGGCTGCGACACACCTGGATCAGGAGCTCGGCCTGTGCCCACACCCTCACTTGGCCCTCCGCGTCCTCGGCCACGTCCACGTCCACGTCCTCTAGGCTTACCCCTACCCCTCAGCATGCTGTATTACCAGTGATTTGATTTCCCAGGCAGGAAATAAATTGGCGCAAGCCTGCAGGCCAAATATAATGTTTTCGCTTTTTTGCAAAGGGAAGACCCCACTGCGTATATTCAATGAACAAGAAGTTTAATATCTGTGGTGTGGCCCTCAAAAAGTGTCACACAACTATAGTGTAGCAGAGTTATTAACTCTAGCAGAGCAGGTATTTGCCAGTCAGGAAAGACAATGGCGCTAGGCTGCAGTAAAGCGTAGCTGGTTGCGTCTGATTTTTGTACGTAGTACACGCAGCACACACGTACACGCAGACCTTAGGACTGACACAGGCAGGCAAAATATAATTTTTTTCCTTTTTAGCTTAGGGAAGACCCCACTGCGTATATTCAATGAACAAGGAGTTTAATATCTGTGGTGTGGCCCTCAAAAAGTGTCACACAACTATAGTGTAGCAGAGTTATTAACTCTAGCAGAGCAGGTATTTGCCAGTCAGGAAAGACAATGGCGCTAGGCTGCAGTAAAGGACCTTAGGACTGACACAGGCAGGCAAAATATAATTTTTTTCCTTTTTAGCAAAGGGAAGACCCTACTGCGTGTATTCAATGAATAATAAATGTCTTCTGGCCCTGCCTACACAATTCTATCCCTGTAGTATTAATGCCGGGTGCAATGGTCTGCACAGCCGGTTTTGAGAAAAAAAAAGAAAAATGCAACACTGCTAACAGCAGCCTGGACAGTACTGCACACGGATAGAAGTGGCCCTAGAAAGGACCGTTGGGGTTCTTGAAGCCTACACTAACTCCTAACACTCTCCCTGCCTAACCCCCACTTCTGTCCCTATTGCAGGGCGCAATGCTCTGCAGATCCAATTTTGGACAAAAAAAAAAAAAATACTGTGCTAACACAGTACTGCACACTAGTAGATGTGGCCCTGAGAAGGGCCGTTGGGGTTCTTGAAGCCTACACTGACTCCTAACGCTCTCCCTACAGCAGCACCAGCAGCAGCACTTTCCCTCAGCTAAGTCACAAGGCATGTGTGGCGAGCCGCGGGAGGGGCCGATTTTTATACTCCGGTGACATCTGATCGCCCCAGCCACTCACAGCAGGGGGGTGGTATAGGGCTTGAACGTCACAGGGGGAAGTTGTAATGCCTTCCCTGTCTTTCAATTGGCCAGAAAAGCGCGCTAACGTCTCAGAGAGGAAACTGAAAGTAACCGGAACACCGCGTGGTACTCATTACGAGTAACGAGCATCCCGAACACCCTAATATTCGCACGAATATCAAGCTCGGACGAGTACGTTCGCTCATCTCTAGTCACCTCACCTCCAGCTGACTGATTCCTCTGCTTCCTGCGATGTTACATACATTCACAGGTAGTCTTCTTCCTGCCCGGCAATGTACGTTACGTCACTAGTTCACATGCTTGCAGAGAGTGCCGAGCTATAGCAGAGACTACTCATGTGCGCTGTCTCTGCAGTAGATCAGCATTCCTTCCTAGGCAGTGAAGGCTATGTCACAGGAAAGTGACCTTCACTGACCTGCAGGAAGAAGAATGCGAGGAATGCAGCCTTCATAACAGGCCGGCGGAGGTGAGCTGACCCGGGGCACTGCAGAAGCTCACCAAGGAAAAGATGCTATAAGCAGTTTGCTGGGAAAGAATAGGTGAGTATAGAATTTCCTTTTTTTAAATGACAAACCCCCTTTAAAGACCTGTAACTTGTTATATGGGGTCTCCATGTATCAGACCAGTTTACTAGCTAACCCCACAGATGTTTGATCTGATAGAAATCTGGGGAATTTTGGGGCCAAGTTATCACCATAAACTCAGTATTTAGGTAGGTAGTACATGCAGAAGTAACATCCACATGAATGTCAGGACTCAAGATTTCCCAGCAGAACATTGCCCAAAGTATTACACTGCCTCCACTGGCTAGACTTCTTCCCATAGTGCATCTTAATGCCATCTCTTCCCCAGGTAAGTGACACACACGCAACTGGTCATCTGCGTGTTGTAAAGAAAATGTGATTCATCAGACCAGGCCACCTTCTTTCACTGCTCTATTTTCCCGTCCTCATGTTTTTGTGCCATTGTAGGCGCTGTCAGCATTGGACAGCATGGGCACTATGACTGGTTTGAGGCTACATGGTCCCATACACAACAAGCTGCGATGCCCTGTGTGAACTGTCGCCATGCTATCATAGCCAACAGTAGGTCTTCTGTGGGATTGGACCATATTTGTTAGACTTCACTCCCGACAGACATCTGTAAGACTTGAGCACAAATGACCTTGTTCCCCGTTGTTCTTCCTTGGACCACTTTTAGTAGGTACTAATCACTGCTTTCTGGGAACAGCTCACAAGACCTGCTATTTTAGAGATGCTCTCACCTCTTTGTCTAGCCATTACAATTTCACCCTTGACAAAGTTGCTGAGATCCTTACACTTGCCTTATTTTCCTGCTTACAACACTTCAACTTCAAGAACTGGCTATTTACTTGCTGCCTAATATATCCCACCACTTGTTGATTGGTGTATATTATTAAGGCCTCTTTCACACGGGCGCCGATGATATTGCCGTGAGAAAATTGCAGCGATATTGCAGCTGTGTTCTGTGCAATATTGCTGCGTTTTTTCGCTGCAATAGTCGCGCGACTAAGAGAGCTCTTTAGCAGGGATTCTCAGGGGGCGGGGGGCTGGGAGGAGTCTAAGCCCCAGCACGCTGAAATAAAAAAAAACGAAAAATAATACATTACCTAACAGGCGCTGTCTGGTCCACCGCACTTTTTTGGCAGTTCCGCTGCACTTGTTTGTAGTCTTCAGCTAGCGCTTCCCGGTCAGGGGGTTCAAAAACCCCGCCTCCAGGAATCACTGGCTCTGATTGACTGAGCCGCAGCGCTCGAGAACCAATCACTGCAGCACTCGATGAACCAATCACAGCCATCATCTTGACCAATCAGAGCCAGCACTCACTGGAGGCAGGAATTTTGAACCCCTGACTAGGAAGCCCTGGCTGAAGACTACAAACAAGTGCTGCGGAACTGCTGGGGGAGGAGTGTGGCAGAGCGAACAATGCCTGTTAGGTAATGTACTAGTAATTATTAGGAAATTATAGTACCGGTGTTTCTGGTGGCACATCACACACACAGCAGCTTGATTACTACGCAAGACAAACACAGCTTGGCTCCTCCCACCGCAGTAACATCACCTTCAGCCCACCAGATCTCTGTGGTTGTGGCAGGTCAGTGTATTCTGTCAGGAGTGCTGAGTTGTGTCTGACATAAAAGCGGCTTAGTTGCATTCTCATTTTGTTATTTTTGTCCTCCCCTTTTTAAGAGCCCTAACTGTGTTGTTCTTCTGTCAGTCAGGCTCTGTGTTTTATATATGTTGTAGGACCTTCAATGACATCACCAGGGGGGGTTGGGGGTGGAGCGATGACATCACCGGGGGTGGAGCATAAGAATCACACACACACACTCACAGACAAGTGGTTGTTAGTAGTTTGATTTTTTTTATGCAGCTAGGGCTTATTTTAAGGACAAACAGTAGGACTTCCTAGTGTAAAAGTCGCATCACACCACACGAAAACTACAATCTTGTGCGATGCAATGCAGCACAAAGGAAACCTCCATAGGCAAACACGGGCTACAAAACATCACAAGTCGCGGCTGTATAGAACATGGCACAATTTTTTCCCCCCAGGGAACCCATTGGAAAGCATGGGCTTCACATAGATGTGGTTTGTAACACTGACGCATCACGAGAAAATTGCGCAATTTTGTGGCCGGTGCGACAGCAGTCTAATGTTAGGACTTCACACCAAGATGTGGCTACGATGTGGGAAAAAGCTCCTAGTGTGGCTTGCAAATTTGTTAACTGACTCTCAATGGTTATGGAGTTTCAGGCAAACCATGCAGCTAATAGCTATCAACAGTCACTTAAAGGGGTTTTCAGGGAGTAAACTATGGAATTATCGATGATCTATCTTCAGGGTAGGTCATTAACAGTCGATTGGTGGAGGTCCATTGCACAGGATGTCCACTAATTGAAGTGACCATGGCAGTCAGGTGAGCGCAGCTATTTCAGTCCTTACCAGACACAGTATCATATATTGTACTAGCGTACCCGTCGCGCGTTGCTGCGAAGACAGACATACATACATACATTCGTTTTTATATATCTAGATGACGGCAGCAGCGACCACTGAGGTTTTGTAGGCCGCTGCTTCCCCCTTGCAGGCTGAATAAAATAGCCGTTGTGTGGAACATCCAATTTATCCGTCTGCTGTGGCTTCTTGGGAAGATAGCCTAGTACATGTTTGCCCACTTCCAACTCCAATGGAGACTGACTGTAAATGGCTGGCGTGCTCTAGTATTTATGGTTTCAAGCTGTACGTGTCATTGCATACAGTCTATCTATCTATCTATCTATCTATCTATCTATCTATCTATCTATCAGGGTTATTGCATACAGTCTATCTATCTATCTATCTATCTATGACATCAGGAAATGAGAGAATTAGATTCCGTACGTAAAATTTGAACGCTAATTCTTTGGCGCTTTGAATTGAATAATCGAGTTGGGACCCATTAACTTTTCCTATTTATGACATAATCAATGCTCGTGCCAAATTTTAAGTTTCTATGACATTGGGAAGTGAGAGAATTAAGTTGGGATGAGACATAAGGCCTTGCCCATAAGCATTCCCCAACCTCCAAGAACTGAACCTACCTACCTGAATGAGATTTTGTAGGCCGCTGCTTCCCCCTTGCGGGCTGAATAAAATAGCCGTTGGGTGGAACATACAATTTATCCGGCTGCTGTGGCTTCTTGGGAAGATAGCCTAGTACATGTTTGCCCACTTCCAACTCCAATGGAGACTGACTGTAAATGGCTGGCGTGCTCTAGTATTTATGGTTTCAAGCTGTACGTGTCATTGCATACAGTCTATCTATCTATCTATCTATCTATCTATCTATCAATCTATCTATCTATCTGGGTTATTGCATACAGTCTATCTATCTATCTATCTATCTATCTGGGTTATTGCATACAGTCTATCTATCTATCTATCTATCTATCTATCTATCTATCAGGGTTATTGCATACAGTCTATCTATCTATCTATCTATCTATCTATCTATCAGGGTTATTGCATACAGTCTATCTATCTATCTATCTATCTATCTGGGTTATTGCATACAGTCTATCTATCTATCTATCTATCTATCTATCTGGGTTATTGCATACAGTCTATCTATCTATCTATCTGGGTTATTGCATACAGTCTATCTATCTATCTATCTATCTATCTATCTATCTATCTATCTATGACATCAGGAAATGAGAGAATTAGATTTTGTAGGCCGCTGCTTCCCCCTTGCGGGCTGAATAAAATAGCCGTTGGGTGGAACATACAATTTATCCGGCTGCTGTGGCTTCTTAGGAAGATATCCTAGTACTTGTTTACCCACTTCCAACTCCAATGGTAATTGGCTGGCGTGCTCTAGTGGTTCCAAGCTGTACGTGTCATAATAGAGCCTTAATGACATCACAATGCAGCTTTATAGAACATGTTGGGGCATGTTCAAGGGCGTCCGATGTTGATGACATCAGTGATGACATCACAATAGCAGGTGGCTTACTTATTCGATCTACGTGGGGGGGGGCGTAACTTTCGACGAAGCTCGCGCGCCATTTATCGTAGGATATTTGTACTATGCCTATAATCTTCCCAGGAGTGTACTCAACAACTTCCCAAAGTTTCATGGCGATCGGATGAATGGTGTAGTAGCGCATAAAGGACAAACACGCACGCACGCACACACGCACGCACGCACGCACGCAGACAGACATACATTCAATTTTATATATATAGATAGCAATTGTGAATGATATTCTGTTCAGTCCTGTCCATTGAATCTTGTGACTGAGCTGCCCTCAGGCCATGTGACTGATGAACATGACATCACAGGCGTGTGAAGAGGCAATGGATGCTGAGCGGCAGATCCCCACTGATCAACTATTGATGACTTGTCTGGATGATAGGTCTTAAATACTTTAGTCCTGGAAAACCTATTTAACACTCAAAGGGGTTGTCTGTTTACTGTACAATTTTGCAGCTCCAGCTCCAAATGCCTTAAAATAAATACTTACCCGCCCTCTGTAGTGAAGATCCAGCGTTGCCCCGCTGTCCACCTGGTGATTGTTGTGGAAGATGATGTCACAGGAAGTCACATGACCACTACTGCCAATCAGAAGCTGCAGTGTCACTGTTCTGAATTCCTAGATCATGGCGCACAGGATGTGTGCACTGATGCCAGGAGAATAGGTAGTCATGCTGCAGCGGTCAGGGGACTTCCTGTGATATTATCTTCACAACAATCGCTGGACAGACGGCAGGGCAATGTTTCTGGAACCTCCATTGCTGATGACGGATAAGTAGTGCTCTTTCTATTATTTTAAGGCACTTGGAGCTATAGCTGCAAAATTGTCCAGTAACCGGACAACCCTTTTTAACCCCTTAAAGGGGTTGTCTCGCGAAAGCAAGTGGGGTTAAGCACTTCTGTATGGCCATAATAATGCACTTTGTAATATACATCGTGCATTAAATATGAGCCATACAGAAGTTATTCACTTACCTTCCCTGCGCTGGCGTCCCCGTCTCCATGGCTCCGTCTAACTTCAGCGTCTAATCGCCAGATTAGACACGCTTGCGCAGAAGGGTCTTCTGCCTTCGGCTCGGTCTGGCACGAGCGGCGTTCTGGCTCCGCCCCTTCTACACATCATCGCGTAGCTCCGCCCCGTCACGTGTACCGATTCCAGCCAATCAGGAGACGCTGAAGTTAGATGGAGCCATGGAGACGGGGACGCCAGCGCAGGGAAGGTAAGTGAATAACTTCTGTATGGCTCATATTTAATGCACGATGTATATTACAAAGTGCATTAATATGGCCATACAGAAGTGCTTAACCCCACTTGCTTTCGCGAGACAACCCCTTTAAGGACCAGGCTGTTTTGTACCTTAAGGGCCAGACCCTTTTTAGGGATTTTTCCCATATGGTGGTTTTAATGCCCTATTTTTTTTACCTTCAGTTACCAAAATTATTTTTGCTGCGTTTTGTTTTTTTTTGTGACATATAGCGCTATTTTTTTAATATCTTTTTCAGTGACTTTTTCCTGTTTTATTAGGGGTATAAAGCTAAAAAAATGTTTTTAACATTTATAGTTATTTTTTTATTTATTTATATATTTACGCTGAAATAAAGAATGGGAATGGGTTCCTCATTTCGTTTCAGACGTTTTGATATATAATATGTATGGTTTTGGATTACAGGACGCATATGGTGATAGTTTTGGTTGGCGTCGGCTTTGGGTTATTCCTTTTTTATGTATATATTTTTATTTTATTCTGTAATTTTTGTTTTACCTATTTATTTAATTTTTTTTTAGATCTATGTCTCCCGTGAAGTCATAGAAAACCTCTGGGGGACATTCACATGTTTTTTTATTTTTTTTATTTGACACTTTTCCACTGTAGATGAAGCATCCATAGAAGTCTCAGTTACAGGGAGAAACATCCCCTGTAGTGACAATAGTCACTGGCAGATCAGGGTCTGTTAGGACCCCATAGCTCTGCTGTGCCAGGGAATCCCAGCAGCCGGCTCACATAGTGGAAAAAGATTTTCACTCTTTAGTACATGGCACTTATTGAGCAATGTATACTACACAAAGGAGAAGGCAGAAAGGGTTAAAAAGCACTCCTGCCTTCAATGGGTTCTTGCTTCTGATTGATTTCAGAACAGGGGCTTTAAAGCCCAGGACCAAGCGCCGTAATTTACTGTGCTTGGTCCTAAATGGGTTAATTCATATGTGAACCACATTGACTTGATGCTTGCACAGTGATAGCTGTATGGCACCCTATACTACCATACAGGGAGAAATTTACTAAACCTGGTATCTCTGACACCGGGATTAGTATGATTCCCGCTGGCATGCAGTGCGCTTTATACTTGAAGAGGTGTACGCCTGTTTATGTATTAACCTTTTCCAATCCAGAGGGGAGGGCTTACTCTTTTTCTGCCGTTATACGATGGCGCTATCTGCTGGCTAAAGCCAGTACTGCATGAGGTGACTCATTGAATGGGATCCGACAGCAGAGAGGCTGGCAATATACAGTACGAGAACCCAGACGGACGTCTACCAACATCAGAGCCTGGCATACATCTCTGTCATAGTTTGTCATTTTCTGGCGTAAATTATACATAAATCTGCCGGTTCGGAGCAGCCATGCCCGGTCCTGAAAACCCCACCCATTTTGTTAAAAAGTGGCGGGGCGGCAGGGAAAGAAGAAAAGTCACAAATATTTTGCACAAAAACCTGCTTGCGGAAAAAGTTTCAACTTTTGTATGCCAGAAACTGTTGTAAAAAGTTTTACAAAACTGATATAGTTATTATAAGCAGGAGTGATTACAGCAGACCTATATATATTGGTTCCTCCTGTCATCTAAGGATGTGAATGAACATGCCACTATATTCTCATGTGAAGAGTGACCGGATATGGTGTTACTCCTACTAGATGCAGTTACAAGTGCTCGGGAGTCCATTGCTTCCGAAAGACTTCAGTTAGAAAACGAACTGAAACGTGTCAACTGGGAACTGGAAAAAACTGAAAGGAAACAAAAAGAACTTGAGGAGATGAATGTGTATTTGAGGTAAATTGATTTACTTTGGACTCTACTTTGTATATCATTAAATAAGTGTCTATGGGGGGTCCTTTACATAGACTCTTACTACATTGTGCACTACTAGGTGTAGAATGACTTTTACTAAGGCCTCATTTACATGCTTGTATTTATAGATCATATTCTTGTCTGGAACTTTTGGCTGAAACAAGATTTAGATTAATTTCTACAATATATATTATTTATATATTATCCTGTAAGAATGAATTAACTAGGAATAAGTTGGACTTAAAACATAACATGCATCTAATAATTTAGCTGAAAAGCAGGTTTTATCGCTCCTCACTTAATAATTTATGTGCACAGCATTGCAGTCAATATAATTATCAGCCATTAATCTTTGTAAAGATTTGCCTGAAATGTCCTTTACAGTACAGTCTTGTGAAGCGTGGAGTGCTGATATCCTCTTGGAAGATAAATCATGCTTTGCAATACTAATTTGGTATTCTATATAACAGAGGTCACCAACCATTCTTACTTTGTGAGCCACATTAAACTTTGACTGATGGCTGGGGGCCACATTCAACTGAAATATACACTCATTGTAAAAAAAAACCAGGTGCCTTGAAGAAGTTGTTGTTTTGCTGAAAAACTCGGCATGCAGTTACATCTCAGGAAGATATGCAGATAATTACAGTTGTGGTGTGATTAGACGAGGTCTTGCCAACTACGTCTTGCAAAGTGGTCCACCCTTGGCCTATAAAAAGGCTTGGAGGCTACTTGTATGTAGTGACCTCTTTTTCCGCTTCTGTAGAGCTTGTAGACCACTAGACACCTCTACGACGCCATCAAAGAGATTTCACCCAGTTAACAGGGTTTGAGAGGGGGTGCATTATAGGAATGCGAGAAGCTGGATGGTCGTATTGAGGAATTGTCCGCTCTTTGGGCCGTTCGGACCAGATTGTCATAAGGAGTTGGGACCAGTGGATGTGTAAGGGTACACACGCAAGGTGACCGGGCCCAGGACGCCCTTAACAGACCACCGGTAGAGAGTATTCTGTGATTGTCTGACAAGCATAAGGAGCTCCAACTGTTTTGTTGTCCACCATCCAGAGACAGGTGACACCATCGTTTCAGGCTGCTGTGTCTGTCGGAACTATTTCCAGCCCCTTGGCTGAGGGACATTTGGTCTCACAGCGCTCATTACATGTACTGCCTTTGACAACTACCCATTTGCATGGCGTCGTAAATGCCTATCAAACGGAACCAGGTTGTCTTCAGTAACGAATCCAGGTTTAGTTTGGGCACTGAAGACGGGCATGTTTGAGTCTGGAGACCTAAAGGTGAGTGCCTCAGTCCTGCCTCTGCAGTGGAGCCGCACACTGCCCCCTGCTGGTGTGATGGTCTGGCAGGCAATTGCATATGAGAGTGGGTCACCCGTAGTAATGGTATGAGGGACAATGACAGCTCAGCGATATACTCAGGACATCCTGCAACCACATGTGTTCCCCTCATGGCGGCTTCCAAGAGGCATTTTCCAGCAATTTAATGCTCGGCCACATACACTAGGGTGTCACAGGAGCCTCCACAACATTGACACACTTCTGTGACCTGTCCAGTCACCAGATTTAAAAGAATGAAAGAACTGCCACGGCAGCAAAAAACCTCTGCGCTCTTCTTATTTAAGGAGATTTATTGTTCCAATAGAAAGTGAAGATACATGCATGTCAATAAAGAGGGATACAAGCTCATCCACTAAACAGACAAAAGCAACGCGTTTCAATAGTCATTTATCAAGCATAACACTGCAAGTAACACCTCGTATATAAATAGATAAAATAACTGTTTACCTGGAAGTATTCCACCCCGACTGAGGCATGCCGGTTCGCCCGGCTCCAGACCTGCATACGCGTCATGCACCGCGACACTGTAAGTGTCACTGGGGCCATTATGGCGGCCAAGTGGAACATGGCGTGCATTCCATGGTACACATTTGTGTTAAACTTGAAAGAGGCTTGGGGGAACGTCAGCATGCAGTGCAGGCAAGTTGGAACGCATTATGCGTTTCAGTATCCACACACACGCAGATGAAAAAGGGAAGGCAAGGAGCGTGTGATAAAATCTGTAGTAAAGCCATAGTAGTCATTTTAAAATAGTTAATACAAAGAACATAACTGGAGATGTAGAAAAATGATATAAAATTGTATATAAATGCATAAATGGGCACAGTCGACATAATAAATGACGGAGCATATATAACAATATGAATTAATAAATATACATGCACACAAAATAAATATATAAAAGCTAAACAATTTTTTGTCATAAACATACATATATATTCCTAGATAAAGGGATCCATATCAGCTACCTTTAAAAAACAGCACATGCCAGATAAATACAAAAAACAAACAAAAAAAACAATAATTAGGAACATTAAAATCTTTCTAAAACTTTATTATGCCCATTAGGTGAAAGTGTGTTCAGCCTGTAAATCCAGTACATTTCTTTCATTTTCAACTTCATAAACGACTTGGATTCTACTAATTCCAGGGGAGTAACATGTAGTAACTGTGGATTTTTGTCGTGAAAGATCCGAAAATGGCGGGATAAACTGTTTATCGAATCCGTTTTTTATATTATTTACTTAATTGAGTTCTTAGAGCATTAATAGTGCGGTCCACATATTTTAACCCACAAGGGCACTCTAAGAGGAACACAACATATTCTGAACTACATCATATGGTATTTTAGGTGTATGCACTTTTGTTCATGTTCCAATCTAATGTCCTTTCTCCCATGTTGGATATGGAAACCGCTATTACACCTTTTTGAACCACATCTATACGCTTCCATCAGAGGGATGGCTGATGACACTCTGGTGTCTGACAACCTTTTTTCAAAGACAGGATGGTGCTAACTAGAGATGAGCGAACGTACTCGGTTCGGGTGTTTTTGGACCCGAGCACCGCTTTTTCCAAGTAACTGACTACTTGGACTAAAAGATTTGGGGGTCGCCCGGGGTGACCGGGGGGTTGCAGAGGGGAGTGGGGGGGGGGGGGGAGAGAGAGCTCCCCCCTGTTCCCCACTGCTACCCCCCGCTCCACCACGCCGCCCCCCCCCCGGCGCCCCCCCCCCCGAATCTTTTCGTCCGAGTAGTCAGTTACTCGGAAAAAAGCGGTGCTCGAGTGCAAAAACGCCCTAGCCAAGTAAGTTCGCTCATCTCTAGTGCTAACATATTCCTAAAAGGCTTAGAACAACGAAAGACCTTATTTGGTCTATCAGGAATAGCATCCTGTAAAAAAGGGTCATTCCTTAATATACCCCAATGTTTTTTATCTGACTGTGCTAGATACTAAATCTAGCCCATATTTTGGGCCATTATTGTAGTCATCATTTTCTTATTAATTTCTACCAGTTTTTTTGGGGTCGTATTCTAGTGCTGTACGATAGGCTAAGTTGAAAACCCCTCTTTAAGCAGTAGCATGTTTGTTAAAAGTATCAATAGAGGAGCAATTGCGCCTTACCCTCCTAAATTGACCGTACGCTATATTAGATTTCAAACTTTTATCATGACAACTGTGAAAATCAAGATAGCTGTTTGAATCAATTAATTTACAATTGGTACTTGTATGGATCTCTCCTAAGGATTAAAGAGCATTTCTTCTTATTTCCCATAAAAAATCTCTAGTAAATAAATTATTGAATTGTGTTCCTTAAAATTGAAAGAAATTAAATTCAGTTCTTAGATTTTTTTAACTTCACGTGTTTTCAATGAAAAAACCTTGCATCACTTTGCACCTCGTACACGTAGCACGTAATGCGATGCTGCCGGCCCGATTGAAAACGATGGGTGATGCGATGGCACGCCCAAAGATAGGACGTGCCGCAATTTGTTTCCTGCATCGCATTGCACTGCTCATTTATATGACCCAATTCAAAAGAATGGGGTTCATATCTGTGACAAATTTATGAGTCTCCCAACACAGAAATCTCATGCAATTTCCTCGGCCTTATGAAAATTGCCGTAATTTGTTCGGAGGAGATCTCCGACACGCTTCACCTCTATTTAGGAAGTGATTATCGCTCCTGTGTAAAAGCACAGAAACGATCGTTGGGATGACTGTTGCTATCAGCACTCCCCGTGGAGAACTGCTGATAAGAGTAAAGGACAATTTTTAGGCTAGCTTTAATTTAACAATCAGCTAACAGTGCCCAAAAAGCTGACGATGGGCGCACATTTACACACACCGATTATCACTAAAATGATCGCCGATTAGCGTTTTTTTTTTTAATGTGATCATCACTCCGTGTAAATGGGCTTTAACCCTCTTCAATCCAATTTTGGATTCAGGGTTTCCTAAGAGGCTTTCTCTTTTTGCTGTTATACAATGGTGCCATCAGCTGGTTAAAGTCAGTGTGTGTGCGCCAGAGAGGCTCTGACAGCGGAGTGGCTGGCAATAGATGGTAAGAATACCCTGTCGAACGTCTTCTGATATTGGAGCTGTACAAGCTTCAATCAGAATGTAGGAGGACATCAGACAGTGGATTGGAAAGAGTTAAGGCTGTTCTATTATTGAGTTACGTATGCAGTTAGCTCCTCCTAGCAGGCAGAATTTAAAGGGATTCTACCATCATTACATGGATATCTAATTAGGTATGAAACAGTAATTTTGTCATTCTAGTAGAGATGAGCGAATGGACTCGTTTCGAGTAATTACATATTCTGCAGCGCTGCACACTCATTTTCAGCAGTTATGTTGGGCTCTGTCCACATGTGGGCTGCTAATCTACATTCACTTATTAGTATATTTTTGTTTCCTTTTTTTTTTTTTTTTTAAATCTGTGTTAAATCGCTAGAATGTAGAGATGAGCGAACCTACTCGGCCACGCCCCTTTTTCACCTGAGCGCCGCGATTTTCGAGTACTTCCGTACTTGGGTGAAAAGATTCGGGGGGCGGGGGGAGGCGTGGTGGAGCAGGGGGTAGCAGGGGGGAGCCCTCTCTCCCGGCTGCAACCCCCCCCCCCACTCATCCACGGCGCCCCCCGAATCTTTTCGCCCGAGTACGGAAGTACTCGAAAATCGCGGCGCTCGGGTGAAAAAGGGGTGTGGCTGAGTAGGTTCGCTCATTCTAGCGATTTAACACAGATTTAAAAAAAAAAAAAAAAAAAGGAAACAAAAATATACTAATAAGTGAATGTAGATTAGCAGGCCACATGTGGACAGAGCCCAACATAACTGCTGAAAATGAGTGTGCAGCGCTGCAGAATATGTACGCTCTTTATCAAGAAGTTAAATCAATAACAGTAAGACTGGTGACTTGTAAAGATGTCTACTAGAGATGAGCCAGTATACTCGCTAAGGCACATTATTTGAGCGAGTAGAGCCTTAGCCGAGTATCTCCCCGCTCGTCTCTAAAGATGCGGGGGGCGGGGAGCGGCGGGGGAGAGCGGGGAGGAACGGAGGGGAGATCTCTCTCTCCCTCTCTCCCCCCAGCTCCCCCCTGCTCCTCGCCGCAACTCACCTCTCACCCGCGCCAGCAGCCGAATCTTTACAGACAAGCGGGAGAGGCATTACTCGCTCGAGTAGTTAGCCTTAGCGAGTATACTCGCTCATCTCTAATGTCTACATTTCATCATAAGGCCGACGCTCTGAGTTGCACAGATGAGTATTTGTTATGCTTCGGTATGTTCTGTTTGACTCCCAGTTGATTACTAATCCAAACTGTTCCCCCTCTGTAGCCAACTGGCACTTGTTCAAGCTATGATTATCTTGTTTGGTCCTGCAGAAAATATATTGTGGGTTTTACTTGCCTTTGTTTTCTTTGACATTTAGGGTTGTTTATGTTCTTGTCTGTTTTTCTGTAATTTTGCATTTTGTTACAAAAGCATAAATAAAACCTTTTAAAAAGAAAAAGTATACCGCTTCGTGGTGTTGCTGCCCTCTTTGACCCCCATGTATGGGACACTGCTCTGATGGCTGAGCATGTGTGGTCACTCATAGAATCATAGAATGGTAGAGTTGGAAGGGACCTCCAGGGTCATCTGGTCCAACCCCTGTACAGTGCAGGATCACTAAAACATCCCAGACAGATGGCTGTCCAGCCACTCCTTTCCTCTGTGAACCCAGTGGCGCTCCTCCTGCGCATGCACTTTGGTATACTTTAAAAGAGATGTCCCGCGCCGAAACGGGTTTTTTTTTTTTTAAACCCCCCCCCCCCCGTTCGGCGCGAGACAACCCCGATGCAGGGGTTAAAAAAACCACCCGCACAGCGCTTACCTGAATCCCGGCGGTCCGGCGTCTTCATACTCACCTGCTGAAGATGGCCGCCGGGATCCTCTGTCTTCGTGGACCGCAGCTCTTCTGTGCGGTCCACTGCCGATTCCAGCCTCCTGATTGGCTGGAATCGGCACGTGACGGGGCGGAGCTACACGGAGCCGCTCTCTGGCACGAGCGGCTCCATAGAAGACTGCTGAAGACCCGGACTGCGCAAGCGCGGCTAATTTGGCCATCGGAGGCCAAAAATTAGTCGGCACCATGGAGACGAGGACGCTAGCAACGGAGCAGGTAAGTAAAAAACTTTTTATAACTTCTGTATGGCTCATAATTAATGCACAATGTACATTACAAAGTGCATTATTATGGCCATACAGAAGTGTATAGACCCACTTGCTGCCTCGGGACAACCCCTTTAATCCCTCTGCTTCATCTGGCTATGGAGAAAACGTCACTGGTGATGCTTTACAGCAGCGGGTGTCTTTATATGATAGCGTCAGACGTTCCTTGTGCATGCCCAGCTTCCATAGCACTTGGAAGGAGCCAGCAAAGGCGAACGGAACTAATCTTACCATGGCACATGCAGAGGAAGAGCGCCGCTGAGTTCATGCAGGAGTGACCGCACATGCTCAGCCATCATAACAGTGTCACATAAATGGACAGGCAGAGCAGGCATACCAGTAACGCCAAGGGCATTATTATGATGGAAGGTAGATATCTTTGCAGTGAGGCATGGATTTTAATTGGTGTTAAAGGGGTTGTCCAGTTACTGGACAATATACTCCCTATAGCTCCAACTGTGTTAAAATAACAAGAAAACCAATAGGTATGCTTTCTGAACTATAAGAATCCAGTGCTGTAGCCCCGCTATCTCCCCTGTGTTTGTCCCCAGAAGTCACCTGACCGCTACAGTCAATCATAGCCGGCAGTGTCACCGCTCATTCTCCTGGCATTAGCGCTCACATCCTGGGCACCATAATGCTAGGAATTCTGAACAGTGGCGCTGCAGCCTGATTGGCTGCAGCGGTCAGGTGACTTTCGTTGACATTGTCTTCTACAACAAACACTGGGAGGGCTAGAGCACCGGATCCTCACGGTAGAGGAGAGGTAAGTACAGCTCTTTTGTTATTTTAACCCTCTCCAATCCACTGTCTGACGTCTAAAGACATTCTGATTGAAGGCTGTACAGCTCTGATGTCGGAAGACGTCCGGCAGGGTATTCTTACTGTAGATGACTGGCCGCTCTGTTGTTGGGGGCCTCTTCAGCATGTCCCATACTGCAGTACTGGCTCTAGCCAGCACATGGCGCCATTGTATAATGGCGGAAAGATAAAAAAACCCTGGGAAACTCTGAATTCAAAATTGGATTGCAAAGGGTTAACAGTTGGAGCTATAGGGGAAATATTGTCCGTAACGGGACAACCCCTTTTTAATTGCTAAATGCCGAAAATAATATTTGCTACCTAATTAAGTACCCATGTACTGGCGGCAAAACCCCTCTAATACTACAGCTGTTTGCTGGGAAGCAGAGATTTGATGCTATGTATGAAAAATTTGAGTTGTGACCACTATAAAATGTTAGTATGACATTAATTAGCACAGGATTTTGGACCTACAGTTTTCTAATACAACAGGAAGATGGTAGGAAATTTCCTTTTATATTATGGCTGTTTATCTTTACAAAGAGGCTTAGCTATGCTTTAAAACCCAGATATTGCATTGTCTCATATCACTGGGATGTTATATGCTGACCTCCTATCATGACTTTCATTTCCACTAGTCAACAGGAAGATACATTATGGGCCGAACATGAAGAAGCAGTCGCTCTACTAAACCAGCAGATGGCAGGCAAAGCCCATCAGAGTATTCTTGTAAATGAGACGCACAACAAACGGAAAGAAGCCGAAGAAGCCGTCACTGATTATCAGAACAGAACTGAAGACCTCGCAGAGGATATGGCGATAGAACGGCAGCAGTTCACTGAGGAGACGGGAAAGCTAACTGCAGAGGTGCCCAGAGTCATACCATATGAATTTACTCTTACTGTACTTTCTGCATCCCATTCATTAATACTGGAGTCATCCTTTATTGGTTCTGACTTCAGGAGTCCCAAAAGCAGTTTTACAAATACTTGCTTGTATCTAGTTTCTGTATTATTTTTTGCTGTACTTAAAGGGAACTTGTCATCTGTTTTTACTAATGTAAGTTAAGACTAGTGCCGCTTCCCTGAATTTTCTCGGACGAGTATGCAGTTACTCGAGAAACTGCCTTAACTGAGCGTGCTCGCTCATCTCTAGTGCAGAATTTCTGCATGGGGTATTTTCACGTTGCAGAATTCACCAAGTAATTTTCTGCATCAATTCCACCTTTAAACACCATGTCAGAATCTGCTGCACACTGTCACGGTGCCATGTGCGGGATTAGCCCTCTCAATGGGCAAAATGCACATCTGGAATTCCGACGTGGAAACGAGTGTTTCCACGTCAAGCAGTGACCTGTCACTTCTTGATGCAGAAAGTTGTGGATACACGGTTTACCATGTTAGAATTCTGCACATGGATCTTGCCCATTGACATGCTAAATACGCGTTTCGGTCTTCACTAAAAAAAACTGCGACAAAATTCAGCAAATTTTGACGTGGGTTTTAGAGGTGGAATTCATGCAAAAAAATTTCACCATAAATTCCTCTGTCTGAATATAACCTTAAATCTGCATCAAAATACACACCATTGGTATGGATTTTGACGCTGATTATGATCCGAATCCATAGCAGACTTCACCCTTTCAATTGAAAGGGTAAAATCTGCAGCAGGTCTGCATCAAAATCCACAGCACAAATTATGCTGCAGATTTTGGCATGTATCTGCAGCAAATTCCGCCACATATGAACCCCTAGCCATACCAATAGAGTATGTTCACACATAGTGGAGAATCCACACCGAAGTCCGTGTCAAATTCCGCATCAAAATCTGCAGCAGACTTCAGTCCTTCAATTGAAAGAGTGAAATCTGTTGCAGATCTACATCAAAAATCTGCAACGTGTGAATGTATGCTATGGGTGGAATTTTCAGTATTAATTCCGCCACAAAAAACGTGCCAAAATCCATGGATTTTTGGTGTGGATCTGAACGTGCAATCCGCCCTGTCAATGGGCAAAATTCGCATGTAGAATTCTGACGCAGTAAATCACATTTTCACGTCAAGAACTGACATGTCACTTTTTGATGCGGAAACTTGATCTTCCACGTCGGAACTCCGCATACAGATTTTGTCCGTTGACAGGGCAAGTGCTCTGTCCATAAGAACTTTTATACTTGTCAACAGAAGACAACCCAAAAATTTAGGTGAAAGGAGCAAATTTTTAGGAGCATTTCCAACCCAGCTGCTGGGATTTGCTGATTATGTTGCTCTTTTCACACGGTGGATCTGAACGGCCACATTGAGTTGTAATGCGGTCTGTCTGCTTTATTTCAAGGCTTGCTTTCATGTTGACAGGTCAAAAATGATTCAACCACAATAGGATGTCATAGTGCAAGTGTGAACATACCCCAAAATATGTTCTAAAGGCACATAATAAAATATCATCCCTATTTAATTATTTCTAAGAAGCATAAATCCTTACATTCGACTTTATTGACTGTCTAGATTGTGGAGACAAAAAGAAAGACTGAAATCCAAGATGCCAGAAATGCAGAAAAGAAAGTACATCTCAGTCAAAGGCGATCAGTGCTATTTGATGTGGAAGAGAAAATTAACCTGGAGCAGGAGGTAAGATGTAGACATTAGATACTGATACAAGTATAATGTGTAAAAAAGGTTTGGTACCGTGTTAGCCAGTAGAGCAAAGTGTGATTGTTCCCAGCAAGAGAAACCAAGTTGCAGCGTCACAGAAGAATTTGGGAGTACAAAATCATAGTCATGTTTGATACGCTCAAGAATGAAATGAACTTCAGCCCGGGATTCTTGCATTCGTGGAGGTCAAGAGGGATGTCCTCTTCCCAATCATTTTTTTTTTTTACTTCATAAAAATTCAGAACTTGACTTGTAATAATGTTGCCATCCAATAGGTGGTGCTGCATCTCCTTCCATGTGCAGGTCTGCTGTTTGAAGTTTTGAGTGCAAAACAGTCTCAAATTTCTGTGTGTGAACATTTGTATTTCAATCAAGAGGGGTGTCCTCTCTACATTTGTATATTATATATGTGCCCCATCCAAACCAGTTCCATTTAAGCCTAAGGAAGGATCGCTAAAAGATCTGAAAGCTTGCTGTAACATCATGTATTTTTGTTAGCCATTAAAAGTTATCATATCTACAAGATTACTTGGTTTCTCACACTGAGAACAATCACACAAGTATAATGTGTAGTATGCTCTGTACAGCAAATCAAATCGATTGGGCTGTTCCACTTATCAGTGTAAAATAGCATGCTGCCTCCACAAAGCAGTGTACATAGTATACTGTACTCACACTCCCATACTACAGTAGAACCTCATGGCTGTTAGAATATACAGTAATAGTATGACTTGGTGTCAGTTTACGTTTATGTTCAAATTAAGATGAGATGTGGCCTATCCCCATAGTAGTGACTGTGTGGTGGTTTAGGAACCACATGTTCCACTATATATTTAAAGAGAACCTGTCACTGGGGGTTTGTAGCCCGAACCATAGGCAGCATGAACATAGGACATGTATGCCCATTGCCCCCAAACTCTTGAGTCAGGAGGTGGGCTGCGCCTCTTCCCAACCACATCATTTGGAATGACAGGTGTCCCTTCTCTTCTGTGTATAGGGAGAGAGCTATCACTCTACATGCTGTGGGTGAGGAGAGGACGGCACGGCCCACTTCCATAACCCGGAGCTCTCTTCCATGTCAAACTTCCAAGTGTGTTTACTCTGAAATGCTATATGAACAGAGGCAATGGGTATGTCTGTCCCGGGTTCATGCTGCCTGTAGTTCGGAAAGGTTTTCTCTTGATGACTGCCCATATTCATATGTAATATTGGGGCATATGGACATCAAATAGGGGTCCTCAATTCAGAACCCACCTCTATGAGCCAAAATGGATAGCCATTTTATAAGAGCAGCTCACGTTCTAGTGGACTTTGAGCCATCCTTGTATTACAAGGATGACCATTCAGATGAATGGTCAACATGTTGTACTACATTTTCCCTACAGCAGTTACTACTATAGGGAAAATGCTCGGCTAGATGCGGTTTCCCACAGCAATAAGAGGTATTTGCTGGGAGTGTTGGTCGGTCTGTCCCCTATAAAATAATGCCAGAATAAAAGATATGAAACAACTGGTCTTCTGGCTGCCCCGTAAAGTTATTGGCAATGCTCCATTACCATCCTTAGTACAGCCAGTGTATCAGGGGTGAATCTGGTGGGCATGGACTTTAACCCTTCCCAATCCACTGTCTGATGTCTAAAAACATTATGATTTAAGGCTGTACAGCTCCGATGTTGGAAGACGTCTATCGGGGTTCTCTTACTGTATATTGCCAGACTCTCTGCTGTAAGAGCCTATCCAACGTGTCACCTCATGCAGTACTGGCTTTAGCCAGCAGATAACACCGCTGCATAATGGCAGTAAAAGAGTAAGCCCCCTAGGAAAACCAGGACACAAATTGGATTGGAAAGGGTTAAATGTAGATCCACATGTGATCAATTGCAGGGAGTATTGTACAAGTTGTATCTTCTTTTCCAGAATATATCATCTTTGAAGGGCAAGGTTTTACTTTTACAAGCGTCACATGGGAGACTGACAAATAAACTAGACATGCAACAGAAACAGTCAGTGGATACCTCAAACAAAATGTGAGTATGTGAAAAGAGCGCAACGTTTTTAACAAAAGTGTGACAGTTCTGGGAAAAGCTGATTGGAGATTCCTGTGCTTGATTCTTTGCACAAAACAGCACGTTAGTGTGACAGCTGTTATAAGAATACTTTGTGTGAAGGTGAATAACTTATTAATATACATTATATTCCAAATACTCATGGTTCCTTCACCCCAGGGCAGCGCTAGGAGATTTAAAGGCTATGCCCACCTTCACAACAAAGTATTTTTTTTTATCTAAATGCCTCTAAAATTAATATTTTTAATAGGTCTTAATTTAAAAATGTTATCAATGTTTTGTTTCTACAGCTCCTATACAGACATGTGTCTCCATGGTAACAGACTACAAACAAACCTTCTGTTACTGCAGTCATATCTTCCTCCATTTGTCCCCTGATTTATACGAACATCCTCTTTAGTAGGTTGGCAAGAAGTCCTTGCTCAGATGTCCTATCAAATGTAATTGGACACCTTAGCTACAAACAAAATTAGTGTAACTATCAGGTGATCTTAATTACAATCATTCGTCCCCATAAGCTGATACTTGGCCCATGTGGAAGAAAATGAAATGAGAGTCGATTGACGTGTGTGTTAATCAATGCTTATTATATTGGCTCATGTTAATTCAGCTGATGTAAAAGGACTCTTAGGGTGGATATTTCTAAAAACGTACATTTTTAAATTCTCTTTTTATCCTTAGAGACGTTCTACAGCTGCACATGGCAAATGAGAAAGAACATTTTTATAATCAAAGCAACTCTTTGAAAGATGAAATATCAAAGGTAAAAAGCTTTAAAAGTATATACTTAATTTACCCATCTGCGTGAGACCTTACAGATGCCACAGCTTCAATTATTTAAATACTTTCAATTGCGCCAAGCGTTAAACATCCTTTTTCCCCTTGCTTTCACCCAAATCTCAAAATAACCAACGATTGGTATTCTCAAATCCCAGGGGCCTAAGGGCTTAATTTCAACACTTTATACACATCTCCATTTGGCGAAGATTGGCCATAGCCCACTTCCTGTTTATGACAAATGGAAATCCTCTCTTCCGTCCTTATCACCCGAACATTGGTCAGATGTCATTGAATCCCACCAGTTTCCCCTACTGCTAATAATAAATTAATACAGCTTTATATTGTACACCAAGCATATCTCACTACTAGTCGTTTATTTAAGATGGGGAATACTCCTGCGACTTCCTGGCATTTAATATGGGAATGTTCTTTTGTCAGTGATTTTTGGTCTAATATCATTACTTTTATAGACCCACTTTTACCCCCCCTCCCGCCCCCACCTTAGTAAAAACCTAGACCCCAAAATTATTTTGTGTGGTTTACTAACAGAAGAACACTGTCCAAAATACATACCATATTTTTTGGCATATAAGACGACCTTTTAACCCCGAATAATCTGCTTTGCAGTCGGGGTTGTCTTATATGCCGGGTATACATGTCCCAAAAAAAAAAAAAATCTATACTCCCCTCCCACGGCGCTGCTGCAGGCTCTTGCTCCCTCATGCACGCTGGCAGAGCATTACTTTCTGCAAGCGGGGCTTGAAACGCCCGCCTCCAGAAAGCTAATGCTCTGATTGCCTAAGTTAGTCTGGCGTTAGCCAATCACAGCCATTCATGAAGTCATTGACTGGCTGTGATTGGCTAACGCCAGACTAAGTTGGCCAATCAGAGCATTAGTTTTCTGGAGGCGGGGCATTCATTTTTTTAACACTGTATTCCCGGCATATAAGACGAAAAGTCGGGGGTCGTCTTATACGCCCCGTCGTCTTATATGCCAGAAAATACGGTACGTATTTTTCTTATAGAGGTGTTATTTTTGGCACATAAAACTGTGGCAATGCAATGGATGGCTGTTGAGCCGCCCTCGGTATCACGTTGGATCTAGATTGTTAAACTGTAATTCCTTATGGAAAAGTTACTTATCAGAATAGAGGCTGTCCGGGTAAATTCCAGGAAATTTGGGGCTCCTGGCTCAATCCAAACTCTACCTTAACCCTAGAATATTTTCTCTTCCTTTTTTATTTTCTCTGATTTTTAATATTTGAATAATACAACCAGCACAAGTTGTTTTATGTTATAAGATGTTTATTACAGTTACAATTTCGAAGAACTGTAGTAAGGAGAAAAATTGAAAATTTGTATCAATGCTGAGTTAATGAACAATATAAAACTGCTCAATCGATATGCTATGTACTTCAACAACTTCAAAAAATACAACCCATCCCTCAAAAACAAGCGATCATGTGGCTACATCGATAGAAAAGTAAAAAAAAGTTATGGTTTTTGAAATGCAAGCATGGAAAAAAATAAAGAAAAAAAAAATGCTGCGCCCTTAAGTAGTTTAAGGGGTATTATATACGTTTAACCCCTTTTGGTATTGATGACTTATTCTCAGCATAGGTCATCAGTAGTTGATTGGCAGGCGTCCACCGCTTAGGATCCTGGCGATCACCTCATCTCATAAGCTGCAGAGGGGCCGGACGTTCATATCAGGGTCAAGACAAAAATTCCATAGTAGGTATAGCTCCCATTAATTTCAATAGGAGCAGAGCCTTCTATTACACTTCTGGTTCCGACCCCAATGCACATGGAGCTGTCAATATCTGGCCTGATGCAGTGAGCATGGGACCCGAGATCAGGTGATTGCTGGGGGTACCAAGCAGCGAATCTCTAACGATCAACTACTGATGATTTATTCTGAGGATAAGTCACCAGTAGAGTTGAGCGTACGTACCCTACCGAGCTTGATGCTCGTTTGAGTATTAGCATACTTGATGGTGCTCATTACTCGAACGAGCATCACGCCGTGTTCGACCCCGCCCCAGATTTTGCCTCCTTCCCGCTGTGACATGCCTGTTTTGGCCCCTCCCCGACGCAGCACGTATGTCAACGGCAAATTTTTTGGCTGGCAGGGAGGAGAGACCGAGAGAGAGGGAGACCGAGAGAGAGACCAAAAAAAAAAAAAAAGCTCGGGACCCGACGTCCCACATACAAAAATGCTCGAGTCTCCCATTGTAGTCAATGGGGTTCATTACTCGAGTAGAGCTCTCGAATTTTATGAAAAGCTCGACTCGAATAACGAGGACTCGAGCATTTGGGTGCTCGCTCATCTCTAGTCACCAGTACTAAAAGGGTTAAATGCCTGGAATACCCCTTTCAAGTGACTATATAAAATGGAGTTCTGCCTTGAGCTGCATTTTTGTCTTTTGCACTTCAAATAATACAAAATGTATCAGATGTATTTTTCTGTTAAGGTCGTCATATACATGAGGCTTAAACCTGCCATTAGATGCCTCTGAACATCTCGCCCCGTAGATGTGAGATTGCCCCATGCCCCCTCCATAGTGTAATAATATATTTCTTTATAAATGCTGGATCACTGGCTTTAAACCTTCTTTTCTTTGCTCGGTTATCCTGGCTTTGTCCCACAGGATCCTTACTGTTGTTCCTTATTTGTCAGGCTAGTCACAGAAACGGGGAAGTCTATAATGTCACTAATTAAGCCCTTCACAGGTATAGACTGAAAAATTAAATCTTTATTGAAATCCTTTAAAAACGTATATGGGCTGACTGAACAGACAAAACATAAAGACGAAGGATATCTTGATATCCTTTCCAAACACCAAGTCTCTTATGATTAGTACGAGACTCCAAGGTACCCGGGAAATGAATTGGATTTATGTATATCCAGGTAACCGTATAGTAGGTACACATAGATTAGAGCCGTATGAGTATAATAGAAAGTCAGTTGTTATAATATGACGTTTGAAGGTGCAGCTGTAGAATTCACAGCTAGAAATGACCACTTCATGAGTCAGAGATAGAAACGGCTCTTGCAATGTTTAGAAGTGTAGTCATATAGTTCATAGCTAGGGATCTGCCAGATCTGTTCCTCACTCTATTAGGAGCTTCATTCTAGTAATTTTGCCTATCCTTTTTAAGCTTTTGAGCATCCTTCACAGCCTATTATTTTGGCTACTGTATATGCCCACATCTGAGTAACATCCTTCTAAAATATTGGGACGTTTTAGTCCAAAGCTCTTAGTCCTCGTTATGATATGCCACCAATAATGCATTAACAAGACCTTCAGCATCTATGGTTTCTGCTCTTATGATGAACTTTTGAAAATCTGCAACGCTCAGATATGTTTGAGCTTATTGTGCCTTTAAAATAAATACTTGGAATGCAGGATGGTTTCTAATCTTTATTCTTTGAATCACAGCCACATTAGAACATCCGGCATCTATATTCTCTTTCTTGACTTATACTTACGTTGTATGGAATCACCAGCTATCCTAGAGAGAGTGAATCGATTTGCCCCATCCTTGAGTTTTGTTGAATGAATGAGGGCTTATTCACTCAATTGACAAGCGGCCGCGTTGCTATGCAACTGAGAGCGCACCAACATCACATGATTGCCGTAATGACGTCATCACGCGCATCACATGTCTGATGTAATGATGTCATCATGCAGCGCGCGCATCACATGACTGACGTAATGACATCATCACGCAGCGCATGCATGCGCACTGTGCCCGGAGGAACTCCGGGAGTAGAATTATTCTACTACGCCACTTCTAAAGCAATCAGCGGCAAGGATAAGTGATCAAAGACCATCACTAGCTTCTTATCAACTAGCTCTACATTTCTTTACTGGTGGCAATCATTATCGAGGTACTAGCTAGATTTTCCAATTAATTAGGACTAAGCTCCTGACCCTTCCCATTAACCACCGTGAGGATGTTTCTTATTGGCTGGGTGTTATGACCCCTCCCCAAGGGGTGGTCTTTTTATGGCTGTATACGCCGCTGACGCTGAGACAATCATTACTGCCTGTAGTTCACCATCAGAACCACAGGCTCTGTACCTTTCCATCTGTCTTTTATTTTATCTATCCTCATCTGACATTCTGGCTGAACGATCATTAGGGCTGTAGAATAGCCATCTATTTGAGATCAGACTAATAGTTAGTGTCATTATAGAGAGGACTATCAGTTAGCACAAGAGGAAGTTGTAAATACTGCTTTATAGCAGACTTATAGGGCAATCTGTACATCTTCAGCATATTATTGCTAGTTTAGGAACAGAAGTATATCAAGCTAATTTATTGTCCGCATAATCTATACTACTAGCAGCCAGTTCCTCTTTGGCACTGCTAATTCTGATTCTCATAGTTTATGCTTATTTAAGCAGACAATGAGTTCAGGCTATCTCTAGAGGGTATCAAGTTGATGATATCTCCATATAATCTTATTTCCGGGTTCAAATAAGATCTGAGATAACCCTTTGATGAGCTTCTCACTACTATAGAATCTCGCCATTTGGTGTCATTTACATGACACTAGACTAGATTCTTTATTTATGATAGTTCCCAGAAGTCAAACAAATTCTAGCCATCACCAAGTAGTCCTATTTCATTATTTGGTCTTTATGAGACAAAGGACAGAAGTATTGTCATAAGTCAGTCATACATCTTGGCTCCTGATGAACCACTTTACAGTGGGGAAACGCGTTGAGCTATTTTATCCCTGACTCATGAAGTGAAAATCCCTAGCTATGAACTATATGACTACACTTCTAAACATTGCAAGAGCCGTTTCTATCTCTGACTCATGAAGTGATCATTTCTAGCTGTGAATTCTACAGCTGCACCTTCAAACGTCATATTATAACAACTGACTTTCTATTATACTCATACGGCTCTAATCTATGTGTACCTACTATACGGTTACCTGGATATACATAAATCCAATTCATTTCCCGGGTACTTTGGAGTCTCGTACTAATTATAAGAGACTTGGTGTTTGGAAAGGATATCAAGATATCCTTTGTCTTTATGTTTTGTCTGTTCAGTCAGCCCATATATGTTTTTAAAGGATTTCAATAAAGATTTCATTTTTTAGTCTATACCTGTGAAGGGCTTCCTTATTTGTCAGTATCAAAGTGCCTTTATTAAAATGAGCCAGCAAAAGACTGATCATTGCAAAACCTCTTTAAAGGGTGCCTGGTGACTTCCTACGGCTTGGCGATGGCCGGTTGTGTCTAGCTTCCCGATAAAAATAGATGAGGAAAGTGGCTTCATAAAATGTCAGTGATTAATATTTTACAAGGCAAAACTGAACAACTGAAGTGCAGTGACATTTCCACTGTATAGGCAGAATATTATAGTGAGTTGCTATAGAGGGCTTTCATCTTATTGATATGTACTAACTAGTAGTGCAAGCACAGAACAACCCCACTTTCCATTTTCATGAGGTTTAACGGGAACCCGTCACCACTTTTTACCCAAGTAAACCAAGCACAGTTTTACACTATGACCTACATGTGTTTCCTAAACTTATTTTGCAATGGCTCTTTATAAAAGTATACCTGAGTTTTCAGTGCAGCACGTAAATTATGCCAGGCGGGCCGGACTGTTACTGCCCTTTTTGTGAGCAGATTCGCCGTATACATGTGTAGATGTGCTGGTCTGCTAAATCACGGCACAAGTGTGAGATTTAAGAGTTCTGTCATAGGGAAAGAGAGGGGCAAACTTTTAGGCAAAATCTGTGAAATATCGCTGAGATTTTTTTGCGGCGATTCCATGAGCTGCACATACACACATGCATATGATGTGAAATAAAAGTACATATGTAGCCAACGTAAATCTACCTTTGCAGTATTTAGAAAGACAGTCATAGGATGACATTGTGTGTGAGGATGTTGTAAAAGGGAATATTAAATCTCCTTCCTTCATCTATTGGCTATGCAAGGTTAGTCGATGTATTACTGACCATGACCCTCATTGAAGCACATCTGTGTTTTTAGCCCTTGATACCTGTTACATAATCTACTTTCCATCTATATCTAAGGCCGCCTGCAGACGGGCGGAAATTCCGCGGCAGGATTCCCCGCAGAATTTCCACCCCTATGCAGACGGCCGCGGTCTGTCTGCGCGAAATCACACGCAGCAAACAAACCGCAGCATGCTCTAATTCCGTGCGGGGCTCGCAGAGAAACGTCACTCACCGGCCACCGGCTCCGCTCTGCGTATGCGCCGGCACATGAAAGAGCCGGAGCTGCGGGAGCGGGTGATTCCGCGGTGCTCTCTGCAGGCGCTTGGGTCGGGTCCGGCCCGGTCGTCTGCAGGCGGCCTAAGGCAGTGTAAACCAACTAGTGCTGTTTTTATTATGCAAATTTCATGGTTTGTTTTCTGAATGCCTGCCTATTTATTACATAATACATTATAAGTTGTTATTGCTACTTTCACATCTGCGGCGGGGGTTCCGCTTTTCTGCTTCTTTCGGGTAGCAGGAAAGGGAAAGCCCCTGGCTGAATGGAAGCCATTTGTTTTCCGCTCAGCTGGCCGGCACTTTACCGGAAGAAAAAGCGCTGCCTGTAGCTGGAGGTTCAAACGCAGATATGAAGGCAGCCTTACATGGCTTTATGTTTGTTTTAGTGTATTATAGTTCATATATTCTTTCTTTACTTCTAGTTAGATGAGCAAATGAACACTGCTGAAATGTTACACGCGTCTCTGAAAAAGGAGAATAAAGATGTGAAGCAGAAATACCAGGCGGCCTCCGAGGAGGAAGACACTCAGCGTGTGATAAAGAGAGACATGGCTAATCAGTAAGATTGCATTTGTTGCCTATAAGCCTGAGGTCACATGGGATGTATTCCAGGCAGAAATCTCGCAGTTTTGCCACAGCGAAAAAACGCGAGATTTCCGATGGGAAAGTGCTGCTTTAAAACCCGCGTCTGGGGAAATGCTGCAGCCAGGGAATCTGCACCGCTTTGCTGGCTTCTGCCGGCTTTGCCGCGACGGATTGGTTGTCCCTTGTGGACGAGATTTTTCACAAATCTCGTCCACATAGCTGGCTAATCCTGGGATTAGCAGCCGCATGCGGATTTGCCGCAGCGAAATTCCGGACGGAATTTCCGTGGCAAATCCGCCCTGTGTGAACCGAGCCTAAGACATGTATGTATATGAAATCTAGGGCACATGGAGTTGCGGTATGGGCCCATCTCCTTAGACAAGAAGAAATTCATATAGTGTGAGCATCATATCACAATGTAAAAACACTATTAATCTGAATATTCTTATTTTGAAAGACTTGAAAAATCAAGATCCGCCCTTGACGAAAAACAGGAACTTTTAGGAAAGTTAAAAATGGAACTGACGGAAATGGAACAGGACACTGAAAGGCTGTTAGAAAGTACGAGGTATGTAATTAGCAAGACAGTTATGTGATTGTAGCATTCGCAATGCATCACACTTATTACTACATCATTGTCTTTACAGAATTTCCACAGAGCAGCTCACGGCTCACGTGGAAGAATTCAAGGAGAATCTTGCAAGTGAACATCAAAAAAGGTTTGATATGAATATTCTCTGTAGACTCAGAATAGTGTTTAGACATATGTTACTAATTCAGAAAAGCTTTATTGAACAAAACAATCAGCGCCAATCGCAATAAAGTTAAAAAAAAAAAGTTTAAAAAAATGAAGATTCAGCTGCCCTGATGGATCGGATCCATCAGGGCAGCTGAAATTACTTCCCCGCCTTCCCCGAAGTGTGCCGCGGTGAAGGGGTCCTCCTTAATTATTTGCCTCATTCTGTGTTTTTTTAAAACAGAATGAGTATCCAGATTAGAAAAGGTGAAGTGACAAAAGAGACGGAGCTGTGGCAACTGTCAGAGGAATCGTTTATGGCTGAAATGAAGAAAAGAATCCAAAATGGACACAATAAGAAAGCTGTTTTGACAATTGAGGTGAGGCAAAAGCCAATAGTCATGTAGTCCAATTTAGTCCCTACAGATGCCCATCCAACATCATTTCCAAGTTCAGAAGTAGGAATCATTGTTCATTACCCTGTGTAGTAAAGAAACTTAAAGGGTTTGCTCATCGCATAAATGGTGAGGTCAGGAGTGTAGGTATTGGAGACCTTTACAACTTACTAATATATAGTCTTCAGAAGAATTGTAGTGTTCTTCTTTCTGAAGCCATACTGCCTTGCCATCCCCTCTAACTGGTGTTGCTCCATATTTCATATATAGTATTTTATGGCATAACTCTATAGGTATTGTTAGAAAGCTTTCATAGAGTGTAAAGAGAGGTTGTTTCACAATTACATTATTATACTAGGCTATTGTTTCTAAAACTGAGCCACCTGTACCCAGGGGAAATGTGCCCTAACAATAAGACTACTGCTAACTACACTTAATTTACTCTGTAGCTATACTGCAGAAGCAATGGGTTTTGCGACATCTTTTTCATTTTGTCATGCCTGCCTTCCAAGACCCCTAACTTTTTTTTTTTCTGTTGACCGCTGTATGAGGGCTTGTTTTCTGCAAGATGAGTTGTATTTTCAGTGGCAGCAATTAATTTACCAATTAATGTATGGAAAGCCTTTTAGGATTTTTTTTGTGGTGCAGAGTGGAAAAAAACTGCAATTTTTGGGTTCTCTTTTTTTTTTTATGGCATTTACTGTGCGGTAAAAACTGGTACATTCTATTCTGTGGGTCAGATACCAAACTTCTCATTATATTTTACTACCTCTACAGAATAAATGTGTGTGTATGTATATGTATATGTGTGTGTGTATATATATATATATATATATATATATATATATATATATATATATATATATATATATATATATATATATATATATATATATATATATATATATATATATATATATAAATTATGCTTTGCTGTGTACTTTTTTCTGTATTTTTTTCCCCATAAGTGCAGCTTTGTGACAGCTAGTTTTATTGTGTGGCGAGTTGTAATCTTTATTGGAACCATTTTGAGGTTCATACAACTTTTTAATCACTTTTTTTTCATTTTTTGAGGAGGCAAGGTCATTACAAAACAGAAATTTTGGCATTATCTTTTATAAGTAACCTGGTATTTTAACCCTTTCAAATCCAGTTTTGGACCTCGTCCAACATTGAGATTTCACTGCATAGCTCACATGTTTGAGGACACGTTTCTAACAATATGCAGAACAGAGCTCCAATGTCAGAGCTCTCTTCTGCATAGTGTATTATACATATAGTCTAACGGCATAACATTTTGATTCGATGCTAATATTACAGATCACCACACAAGAATAATTAGCAAAAAGTGACAGTATTCAGTCAAAGTGCTGTATAATTGGACAATAAATGTTTACATACAATACTACTACAGCATTACAAGGGTATTCCCAAAATTGACTTTTATTACCTATCCACAGGACAGCTAATAAAAGTTTGTTTCGTGGGGGGGTCTCATCACTGAGACCCCCAACAGACCTGACAAAGAGGGTCTCATGTCCTCCTCTTCTCACTGTAGGATCTCTGCACCCACCTGCAGTGACATCAGAATAACTGGAGCGGTGGTCACACATGTGAGGCATTGCTCCACTCCTTTCAAAGGGGCTGATGGAATTAGGACAGTACAGTCCTATTGAAATTGAAGGGAGCCGTACTGGCCATGTTCGATTTGTCGCTCCATTAAATCTCCTCACTTAAGAGGGTGGAGTGAGCCTGCAGTAAAAAAGACGGAGGACACAGGACCCCCAATCTCGAGATCAGTAGGTGTCTCAGTAGTGAGACCCCTCACCAATTAGACTTTCATTGCTTGTCCCATGGATAGGTGATAAAAGTTGATTTTGGTGCAACTACTTTTATAATACATATCCATACTCAGTAGTTCATTATAATAGATTTAAAGTAATAATATTTTCTATTTTTCACCTTTTTGGATTTACATTTAGGAAGCAAAATGCCGCAGATACTTAGAGAAAGATACAGAAAGAGAGAGGTTTTTTTTTCTCTTTCTAGGGCAGCCGTCTCCGGAGAGAAATTGAGAAATGGGGCAAGGAAATCCGCAGTATAAATGAGGAACAGGCACAATCAAGCAAGGAATACTCTAGTCAAGTACAAAGTCTGCAGGATCAGATAATAATTCTTGAGGTAAGATGAAATGTGTAAAACTAGCGCACAAAGTAGCAACAGTTCAGATTTAGCTGCAATTACTTACTGAAGTGGAATATTGTGTCTTTATGTTGTTGTAGGAGAAAATGAAGAAATCCATTTCAGGCTTTGAAAACCAGCAAGAGAACTTGACCAAGAACATCCCTATCATGAATGCTGCAGAGGACGCATACAACAAGGAGCACGTCAACTATGAGGATCTTAAAAAGAAAGCTAGTGGTGAGGATGCGGAGTAGGAGACGTGAGCTATTCGGAAAACCCATGTATTGGTAACTATTTTGTCATATACAGTAAATAATGGAAAACCTCTTCTGTAATGCAGCCATGAAAAACAAACAAAAATCCTTGGAGGGATCCATTAACACAATTACCAAGGACCTTGAAGTCAACACTAAGATAAAGGTAAAGTAATCCTGCAGAGTCTGGGGGGGTGTCCCTACAAACTCTGATACTGTCCAATCAGTGTGATCAATGCCAGACCCTGCAAAGGCACACCCTGTTGACAATGGAATGGTAACATCCAGTTGATAATTTAGGGTGGTCTTACATCCGCATCACAACCTCCTGCGGGAGGTTGTGATGAAAATACCGGAAGAAACAGCGCTGCATGCAGAGCTTTTTCCTTCTGTCCAAAATCCGGATAGCAGGCGGACCTCATTATAGTCAATGGGGTCCGCGCGGTGCTGTTTGGTGTCGTCCACAGATGGAACCGTTTGGCCTCGGGGTTTTCTGTTTCCCTAACGGAGCAGGAAAGTGAAATCCCCAGCGCAAATTTGAAAGCACCCTAAATGATACTTACCCAGGAGAAATAACAAGGGTACAGAACAACCCACAATTCTAAGAAAAAATGCTCCACAATTGTTAATTTATTGGGAACAACTAAAACACACATATGACTGGTCGTCTTTAAAATTACTTCACTAGGACACGAAGAAGGCTTCTTTAAAAGAGCTTAGAAAATTGGCTTTTGAAAAACTTCAAGGCAGTCTTGCAACTTTAAAGCTGATTGACAAGGAAATTTATGAAACAAACAGAAGGCTTGAACTTGTCATCATGGAGAACTGCAGGTTGAAACTGGTGAGTAATAAATTCAAGCAGAGTTTGAGGATCTCCTGTTGTTAAGACCTCGTTCACCCAAGTGCTGTTTGTGCACATTAGAGGTGCACACAGAAAGCACTTCTATAAGAACTAGAGATGAGTGAGCATACTCGCTAAGGCAAACTACTCGAGCGAGTAGTGCCTTATTCGAGTACCTGCCGCTCGTCTCTAAAGATTCGGCTGCCGGCGGGGGGCAGGGAGCGGCGGAGGAGAGCAGGGAGGAACGGGGGGGGGGGGGGTGGGGGGGGAGATCTTTCTCTCACTCTCTCCCATCCGCTCTCCCCTGCTCACTCCCGCAACTCACCGCTCACCTGTGCCGGCAGCCGAATCTTTAGAGACAAGCGGGCAGGTACTCGAATAAGGCACTACTCGCTCGAGTATTTTGCCTTAGCGAGTATGCTCACTCATCTCTAATAAGAACTAATGCTTTCCTATCGAACCATTCAGATGAATGAATTTTAGATGTGCAAAATCCTGACGCCTATCAAAGATAGGATATGTGATTGCAAGCTCGCATGTAAGCTCCGTGGTGCGCACAAAGATAGGACCAGACCTATCTTTGGTGCGTGCTTTCCATAGACTTCTATGGGATCTGGCAAGCATGCACCATGGATCATGTGAACGGGTTAATTCAGATAGCTGGAATTCACCCATTCACGCGATCTTTGGTGTAATATAGGTGCAATCTTTTCACATGCCAATACTGCGTGCCCACAGCGCTCGTGTGAACAAGCCCTAAGGCTCCTTTCCTCAGAACATGTGAGGGTATTGCCTGATGCTCACTAATGTTATATTTTCTTGTAGAATGTATCCTCCTGTGCTTGCTCAGATATGAATATTAGCCCTCCATGCGCTGACTAGTGGTGGGCCTGTGCATATACACAGCAACTGATCAGAACAAGCAGAGCTGCAGAGTATGAGGGAGGTATGAGGGAGCAGCCATAAAGTGAATATCAGACTTCCAAATTTGCATTCTTTTAATGAGTTTGCATTCTGGTATCTTTTTTAACTCTTTAACTAATTTTTGATAAAAGAGAAACTTAGTCCCACAACTTGGAAAATTTGACTTAGCAGAATCTTTCAATTGTTTTACAAAGACAAAATATAAATTATTTTAATCCCAAAGTAATGAATGGAGGGAACAATGAAAAAGGAAAGAAAAAAAACAAAAACGTTAGAACTAGAGATGAGCAAGCATGCTTGGTTAAGGCAATTACTCGAGCGAGCATCACTTTTTTCGAGCAAATGCCTCCTCGTCCGAAAAGATTTGGGGCGTGGGGGGTGGAGCGGAGGGGAGATCTCTCTCCTCCCCCCCCCCCCCCCCCCCCCCGCCGCAACCCCCCCTGCCCCCTGAATCTTTTTGGACGAGTAGGCAGTTACTCGAAAAAAACGATGCTCGCTCATCTCTAGTTATAACCTTAAAAAGACAAACAGGGAAAGAACAGAAGGGGGAGAAGGGTAATGAATGTTAATTAGAGATGAGCAAACGTACTCGTTTAGGGCGTTTTTGCACTCAAGCACTGCTTATTCCGAGTAACTAACTACTCGGGCGTAAAGATTCGGGGGGCTGCAGAGGGGAGTGGGGGGGAAAAAGAGAGAGACCTCCCCCCTGTTCCCCACTGCTACCCCCCCACTCCACCACGCCGCCCCCGAATCTTTTCATCCGAGTAGTCAGGTACTCGGAAAAAGCAGTGCTCGAGTGCAAAAACGCCCTAAACGAGTATGTTCGCTCATCTCTAATGTTAATGAATAATTTCCAGATATTTGAACAATACTTTTTAACAAAGGTTAACCATGAAACAACTTGTGAACATTTATACTGTTCAACCAGGTTTAGCTAGATCAGTGACTTAATTAGCATTCCATAATAACCACAATTCCTCAGATATAGGTAATTTATGTTTTATTATTTTAACTAGTGTTTCGAAACACTATCTCCTTAGGTTTAGCAAGGGTCTTAAGGCCCATTTAGACACAACGATTATCGCTCAAAAATTGCTTAAACCATCGCTCATCGTTGTCTTTTAGCATGCTGAAAGACAACGTTGAGCCTTATCAGGGATTCACAGTAGGATACAGCAGGATACTATTGTTTCAGCTATTTTCCGCTCCCTAATGACAGGTGGGGCATGAAGAACTCAGCTGTCCAGATGCATTCTCCATACCCCACACGGAGCACTTGGCTGTATAACAGCTGGGCGCTCCATGCAGAAGACAAGCGGAGCCACCCCGCTTGTTTTCTGCATCCTCAGCTCAAAGCGTTCATCTGTAAAACAGCCACACGCTCCTAGCAGGGACACCCCGCTTGTCTTCTGCATCCTCTGCTCAGAGCGCTCGTCTGTATAACAGCCGGGCGCTCCCAGCGGGGAACAGCTGGATGCAGAGAAGAAGCGGCCCCCCGTTTGTTTCCTCTGGAGCGCAAAGTAATCGCTCAACGTTTGAGCGATCATCTTGCGATGTAAGTGACACAACGATTTTTGCTCAAAAGTTGCTCAAAAGACATCTGTGTCTAAATAGGACGGTTGATCATCTCCTGCTAACTACTAATTTAAGGTTATAAGCCTTTTCACTTTTGCTGTGACATCAATCCCCATGGCCATTGATTTTTGGAAGGATTTACCACCACACCAGAGTATTGTGGTATCTCTTTGCTTATAGCCGCTGAATACTTGCTGTAACATTCTGCGTGTAATTGTTGCTATGATCGTGTCTTTACAGCAAAATGCACAACATAAAGAAAGTATTAGCGCCACCATAAGTGAATCACAAGAACACCTATCCATTACAAATCAGCTGGAGAAAGACCAGGCATCTCTTATTGGTAAGTGTAATAAAATGTTTATGTTTTACAACAAAACAGTAATGACTAAATCAGGAGAAATATACTAAATGATCGCATAGAACTGAACGACTGAGTGAATTTTCTGCTTCAGATAAACATTTGCATTTTCGGGTTATGTTGACATGTGCTGCAGATTTTCCTCTGTGAATTTGTATGCAGAAAATCTACAGCATATTACAGTACCAGCAAGGCGGATGGGATTTAAGGAAATCCCATCTACTCGCTGTGTTAAAAAATCTGATGCGGGAACTGAGATGCAGATTTTGCTGTGGTATCGTGGGAAATCTGTCCTGTGTGACCATACTCCTAAATTAAGTCTGTCACCTGATTCTAGCATTATAAATTGATTCTATTATAAGATGTTGGACAGGATTGTACCTTTTTTTTTTTCCAACTTGATCCTATGACTGAAGTATGACTTTATCAGCACTTCTTGCATGATTTGGAAATTCATGATCGACCGCCGCTATGCATATGGGCTCTCCGCCCATTCTTTCAGTAAAACAGGGCAATGATAATCTTGCTTGATGTCTCTACCTCAGGCAGCTGGTGATACCATACTTTCCAGTTCTTGGCATGTGCAGTGACATACTCTAATCCGCTCATGTCAGAAATACCGCCACCTGCATGTGCTATCCTCTGTGCTACACAGGCTCCGAAGATCTGGAACAGATGGCACCTCCGGCTGCTTGAGCTGGAAACCTCATTCAAGATTATCGTGGGTGTGTTTTATTGAAAGAAGGGGAAGAGAGCCTAGACGAGTAGTGGAGGTGAACTGTCTATTGGACAGTTTACCAGGAATTTGTATGTCATATGGAAAGCACAGAAAAGATGATATTTAATTTTTGGAGGATTTGGTGAAAAAAATAAAACGATACTGAGGGGCGACCTTATCACTATGTGTAAATATATCAGGGAGCAATACAGAGATCTCTCCCATCATCTATTTATACACAGAACTGTGACAAATGGGGCGCACTCTACGTCTAGAGGAAAGAAGGTTTCTACACCAACAGAGAAGGGGGTTCTTTACTGTAAGAGCGGTGAGGTTATGAAACTCTCTGCCTGAGGCTATAGTGATGGCAAATTTGATTAGAATACAAGAAAGGCCTGGGTGTGTTTCTTTGACGTTACATCATATGTTATAGTCTCTGATTCCTTCAGAAGAGTCAGTGATCCAGGGATTATTCCGATTGCCAGATTGGAGCCGGGAAGGATTTTTTTTCCTTAAATAAGGAAAATTGGCTTCTAGCTCATTGGGAGTTTTTTTGCCTTCCTCTGGATCAACATTGGTGGGTAATGGGCTGAACTGGCTGGACATTTTTTTTTTGGCCTAATATACTTATGTTACATCACTTATTTTCATTAGTGTATCTCACATCTTATGATGCAATTAGTTTAGAATGCAGGAAGTGAATGGCAGACTTCTTTAAGGCTGGGTTCACACTAGATGGAATTTCCACAGAATTTCCGTGTGGCCAAGCTGCGCTGAAACTGACATGCCGCACGAAATTCAAAGCTGCAGCATGTCAATTATATCACCGTTTCCACTGCGGGCTCTCTCCTCTTTATGGGGGGGGAGATGGCCGCAGCGGAATAAGTCTCTTTCAAAACCCACGCCAAATGTCTCAGCAGTGCAGTTGCAGAAACCTTGCTGAATTTCCGTGCGGTCCCGCTGCAGACATTCCGCAAGATTTCCACCCCCTGTTAACAGAGCCTTAAAGTTTTTTCTTTCATACAAATAAAGATTTTTGTAATTTGCAGGACTCTACAAAATATAAAAACTCAACACTGCAGAAAATATTGTGATGTTTTGTTTAGAGACCAGGAACCATTCAATGTAACGCATCTCCAGAAATAGGGAATCTAAGGGGAAGGGTACATATTTTTCCCAGGGGTGTAAGCAATGCGTCATTCTAAGAAAGCCTGTCTGAATGTCTATTTTCTAGAGCATCTACATGAAGGTTGGGACCGAGACACCCTTGTTTGTAGCGTAAGTATTTTGTCCTTACTGTACTTTTCATTTCTATGTAACATTAAATGGAACCATATTCTAGACATAGTTGCATTGTTTTATGTGAAAGCAGTAGGTTAATAGGAAACTTGGTTTCTATGAGCAAAAGTACTGCCTTCTAGCATTCAGTAGGAGACCCAAAGGTCCTGCACCAACCAATCTAAGATTTATCACCTCTCTAGTGGGTTAGTGATAAATGCATTTGGTTGCATAGCCCTTTAAGGCTAGTCTCATATGAGTGTATTACTGGTGCATTTATGCATCTGTAATAGGGATGGGTGTCCTGGCCTGACCGCGGGTCTTCTGACTTAAACGCGGAGCATGATAATCTATGATGCTCCGATTTCGGGTCAGTACACCCATGACTAGGCCGGGACACTTGCCCATAGCACAGACGCATAAATTTGCCCGCAATTGGCGCATGTGAAACAAGCCTTAAAGCAGTAATCGGGTCTCTTATGCTACATTTTCTCGGCATAGGATAGACGGAGACAGGCCGAGCTCAAGGACAATGCAGTTTAAGTACTTTTCAAGTAAAGTGCATTTAAACGTTGCCAAAACTGAGAGAGAACACCCTTGAGTCCTGCTTTCATCTGCCCATAACAGTATGATTGGCAGCTCACGCCATGTACAAACTTGTATAAGGAAGCTGCCAGTCACTATATGAAGGCAAGGGACGGTGTTCTGCTGACAGTGCAAAACAACCTATAGTCACAAAAAGGTTAAACCTACTTTTAGGGACATATATAGATGGAGAGTCAATAACTCTTTCTTTACAGGACTTTTCTGAGAGAGACCAAGAAATTTTGGATTCTATTGTTGAGCTTTTAAGAAAAATTAGCACCCGAGATGCGAAGGTTGGACACCTGAATGATGTGTTACATCAGAAATATATGGGGCTTTCTTCTCTTCTACAAAGCAAAGCAGGTACAGAGGATTCTGGATTGAGAAGTGTTCAGTATCCCCAGTCAGCAGATATCCTTGGAATAAACCAGTTAGTAATTTATTAAAAACCGGTCGCCGGGTCCTCGCTATGGGACCCCCCAAGCCTTCCACCGTCATTTGTGAGCAGCTGCCGTGTTCGCAAGTGCAGGTGAAATGTAGAATTACGTGGCGCTGACTGAAATAAATAGGCAACTATTTATTACTTGGTTAAGAAAGTTTACTATTTGAAGTGGCTTTTTGCCTGATATCGCACTCGCCAACTTGCGATTTTGCCGCAAATGAGGTGTTTTTGGCAACTACCACGCGGTGCAATATATTTCTACCTTTTTCCTCGCACGGCAGGGAAAAAAATCAGTTTGGTGTATCATATGCGGTTCATATTCGTGTGTCTCGCAATGCACAGATCTTACACAATTTTCTCGGTCGTGTGAAGCCAGCCTAATATGTATCCAACATATTAAAATTGTCATTTGAAACGTCAGTCTTAATAAATTTCCACCCCTTTACCAAAAACGACTAATATATATTGGAGAAGACTATCTTAAAGGAAAATTGTCTTTGTTGCCCATAACCAATCAAAGCACAGCTTTCATTTTACCATAGTAGTTTAAAAATTAAAGCAGTGTTCTGATTGGTTGCTGTGGACAACAGATTTTTTTTTTTTTTTTTTTTAAGACAGTTTAGAAATTGGGTCCAAATCGAATTACATGATTTGCCGCTATAGTGCATAACTTTATATAGGAAAATGTGATCTTCAACACTCTGTGCCAATTAATGTATTAATATAGCTTTATAGCAGTTGGCGCTCTCTTCTTCTCTTAGGACTCAGTCACATAGGCGTATGTAAGATAGAACTGGATCTACTTTTTTGCGCACGCAAAACGCACTCAGAGGACGAGCCCATTGAAATCAATAGATTCTGTTCTCTGTGTGTAGCGTGCACATACCTGGGTAAACAGTTGTGTGAATAAGCCCTTAAATTGCATTTACATTTAGCTGATTTGGGATGGATTTTGAAGCAGATCCATAACAGACTTCACCCCTTCAATGGAAAGGCTGAAATCGGCTATGGGTCTGTATAAAAAGCCGCACCAATTGGAATGGATTTTGACATGTACCAAACTCTGTATGCGAATGGATGCTTAGGTTGACGTCACATGGGTGCATTTGTGTGTTCAAAATATACGCGTGCAATACATAGAGAATAGAACCCAAAGATTTCAATAGGTACATTCGCATGCGCGTATTTTGCCTGCACATTTGCGCACCAAAAAGTACTCACAGAAGTAAATAGGGGTATGCAAAAATACGCTAGATGTGTGATATGTTGCATAATGGCGCTGGAAAAGAGCACATCTGGAAGTCAGACCAATTAGCCATTTTAATTGGTTTGTCTTTGTTTGCAGGTGTTAAAAAATACAGTAAAATATGCCGAAGCATACGCAAAAACGCTATGCTCATGCAAGTGTGCATACGCTTGTATGACACACGCGTTTGGCTAATTTTAATTTTAACTCCCAGAAAGCCTCTTATTTTGTGAACACCGATAAAGGTTTCTAGTTAGAGATGAGCGAGTAGTGCCTTAGCCGAGTATCTCCCCGCTCGTCTCTAAAGATCAGGGGGCGGAGTGGAACGGAGGGGAGCTTTCTCAACCCCCCCCCCCCCCCCCTCGCTCCCCGCCACAACTCACCTGTCACCCGCCGCCGGCCCCCGAATCTTCAGAGACGAGCAGGGAGATACTCTGCTAAGGCACTACTCGCTCGAGTAAAGTGCCTTAGCGAGTATACTCGCTCATCTCTATTTATAGTATATGTATGTCATTACGTAAAATATCAATAACTGGAGTGTACGTATAAAGGGAACAGTTATCAGCTGCTTAAATATTTTATTGCTTTTCAGAATTTTTTTTCTTTTTATTTCAGGAAAAAAGGCAACAAGTACTTCAAACTGAAAATCTAAACCCATTCCTTGAAGCAGGTTTTATTTTTTTTACGGGCACATCAAACAAAACTGTATATTACAGAAATCAATGTATAAAAGAAGCAAATAAAATCCCATTTACTTACCTTCCAACATATCCACAAAACAAAGAATGAAAAATAAATAGAATCAGTTTACAAAGGTTCAGAAGACACGATATGAAGGAGCAGCCTCTGCCCAACGCCGCCGCAGGCTGTGTTTGAGGTTATTTTCATTGCTTAGCTCTTCTACTTTAGGCTGGGTTCACACGGGACGGATTTGCCATGGAATTTCTGTGCAGTTTGTCCGCACGGAAATTCCGCCTGCGGCTTCTAATCCCAGGATTAGCCAGCAAAGTGGATGAGATTTTGCAAAAATCTCGTCCACACGTTGCAGCCAAACAGTGCGGAAACCGCCATGCGGAGCGGAAATTAGAAATGCAGCATGTCAATTCTGTATTTTTCCGCACCGGCCTCTCTACTCTCTATGGGAAGAGATGGGCGCATTGGAAATGCAGGCGGCGAAGCAGCTCCAAAACCTGCAGCCACGGGTTTCCTGCAGAATTCTTGCGGATTCTTGGTGTGGCTAATCCGCGAGAATTCTGCAGCAAATCTGACCCATGTGAACCCAACCTTAGAGCTGTTGCAGACTCTTAGTAGATGTCTAAAGTTCACTAAACAGACTCGTGAATCCTGTTGTCTTCTAGCTTACTCAAAATCCCAGCATGCTCTACCAGGCGGTACCTTATTCTCTATTAATACTTTAGGTGCTTTACCAGGATTGGGATATTGGGGTGCAGTTTCATTTGACACTGGAGGGTTGCAGTCCATACGAATAAAGGTTCCAGATGTAGGAAACGTTTCATAATGTTGCTGGTTACTTTTTGAAAGCGGCCAATTGCATCAAGTGGCGCTTCTTTTCATCTGTAGTAATAGCGAACCAATGCATAAAATGCCTACGCATCTAGTGAATGCTTGCTGACAAACTAAATGCTCCATCCTGTGAAGGCAAAAGGTAAAACTTCTGGTCATTGGCTCCTTATGAAATCATTGGTTGTGTTCAGATAAAGAGCAGCAGACAAAATGGCTGTCTCCATTGTATTGCCTTTGGTGCCCAAGTCCACAAATGTTGACCCATCTCAGTCATCCACCTTACACTCATGACTTTCTGAATTCAGTTTCTCTTGCTGGGATTGCACCCAGGTTAATGTCCACTCCCTTCTTCCAGACGTATCCGTGATGGGTCTGTAAATTTGGCAGTAAGCAGGTAAAAGAGTGTTGGCCCTGGAACCAATGCCAGGAGAGGCAAGTCCCGTTCTAGTTTATCCATTCTAGAAATGGAGATGATCCCATAGGCATGAACTAACCAGTGACTGAAGAGAACCACCAGCCGTTTCTTCCTCACTAGGAGGTCCTTAAAAGTCTGCAAAGTAAAATAACATGTAAGAAGGTATCACACAAGTGTAGTAAGTAGTAAATAAAATTAGACTTGTCTATTAAGGTGTGCAAATATATATCAATTATGAGCCCTGCATGGCCCAGAAGGTTGCGGATTCAATCCCCGTATGGTTCAGGTAGGGGGCTCAAGGTTGACTCAGCCTTCCATCCTTCCGAGATCAGTAAAATGAGTACTCAGTTTGGTGGTCGTGGTAGGGGTGTTAAAAGATAGGGAAGACAGTGGCAAACTACCCCGCAAAAACAGTCTGCCAAGACAGTGTCACGATGTGACGTCGCACAAGGAGTCAGTCATGACTCTGTGCTTGCCCCATGGGACTTTACCTCTATAACAATTCCCTAATTTATCAATATCATAGCTGTGTGAACAGGTCTTAAAGGTGGTTTTGGAGCACCCTAAACATTGGTGGTGGTGGGGACAATAGTATCAAGCCTCCACAAAACTCACCTCCCCGCTTCTATTTACATTGGCTGCAGCGGTCACAAGGGTCGTTGACTCATGTTACCGCTGAAGCCAATAAGAGGCTAGACAGGGATGTTATCAGTGACATCCCGTAAACCTGCTTCAGGGCTTCTACATTAGAAGCCAACGGGACAGGTTTACAGGATGTGACTAGGTTGACATCCCCTGTCTGGCGCCACGGTGAGTATAACTTTTCTATATTACGTATTATTTTATATAGTTTTCAGTTTCTCAGCAAGAGGGGCTGAAAACTATATAAAATAAATAACTGAAAAACCCTTTAAGCCTGCTTATAGAGGTATGATATAGTATTTTGTATTTCATTTTCAATTCCCTAGTACTGTCAAAATGGAAAAAACAAATGCCAACAATTCTAAAAAAAATAAAAGTGTTTTCTATGAATGCTGAGTTAAAAAAAAATCCCTCTTTCTGATGGAAGTGTTCCTTTGAAAACTATGATGTCTAAACACTAGAGATGAGCGAGTATACTCGCTAAGGCACATTACTCGAGCGAGTAGTGCCTTAGCCGAGTATCTCCCCGCTCGTCTCTAAAGATTCAGGAGCGGCAGGGAAGAACGGGGAGGAACAGAGGGGAGATCTCTCTCTCCCTCTCTCCCCCCCTTCTCCCCGCTGCAACTCACCTGTCACCGTCACCCGAATCTTTAGAGACGAGCGGGGAGATACTCGACTAAGGCACTACTCGCTCGAGTAATGTGCCTTAGCGAGTATACTCGCTTATCTCTACTAAACACCCTTTCTTACTACCTAATCGCCTAGATGTAAATGTAAGAGGCGAGCAGAGAGGAAGGTTCTAATCTCGGTGATGGTCACAATGACTGACTTCAAATTGGATCCTGGTATATTTGCACAGACAGCGGTGTACTCAACTGAGTACAATTTCTTGTCCAAAAGATTGTGAACTAGAAAAAAAAAAGGTAATTGCTAAACTATAATATGGCTAAGGCCAATAAAAACCTACTATTATCTGTAGTGGCCAGTAATCACAGTCCAGTACAAGACGCGTAGGAGTCATTCTTACCTCTATCTCTGATGCAGACATGTACACCGCCAGCGTTATTAACGATAACACCAGAATGATGTACGGGAAGGCATAATCTGGAAAGAAAGAACACGTTTGATTGATCAATGATTGAGAGTGCCCCTTAAACAGGTTACAGACATGATACTACACAACAATGCTAAACTGTGGGACTCATAATCAAGCCATACACACCAAGAACGCACTGTACTGTTCTCTGCTGCAAGGCATTCAGATTACTGACAATACTATATGTCTCCTATTAATGGTTCAATGTAGAAAAGGACAGTACAGATGTCATGGATTATAATGGGGTCTTCTGATGTCATCAGTGTTCATTAAGAAATAACACATACTGCCAAAGTCCAGCAACCCCCTTCTCTACAGAAGGCACCTCATATGGGCAAAGATATAGAAGACTTCTATATTTAAGTGAAGTACAGTATTGAGTATATTACCCCATATACTATATACTGAAAACCGTCCCGTATTCCAATCATTGTGGGGGCTCGGCTATGTTGTGGGTAGGGGATACATGTTATTGGTGACTAAACACTTTTGATATATACTTTATAGGGATCACTTTGTGTACAAGTAGGGGTACTGCAGCTGCAGCTTCCAGATCAGACCAGCAGGGGGTAAACACAACACAGGGTCTGCACATCCAACAAATAAAAGGCACAGGTACACGTAGGCCATGGCTGCGACAATACAGTACAAGTAGAAACATTTGGCAACAACACTCAAACACATCCAATATGTGAATGAAATTGCATAACTCTTGTACCAGTAACCACATAAACATGTAAGGCTCTTAGCACATATTTTGATCAAAGCATATGGGCCCATCCGCCACGTCCGGGGAGGGCCATGTGTATGGATGAGTTCTAACACTAACAGATACCTCTCTTTGGGCCCAAGTCTCCAAATGAATCAGCAGGGGTACACTGCCTGTTTCTACTGCTCTATAAAGAAAATTAATCTGCTATCCTGCAAATTAATCTGCCTTATGGTATTAACAGCCAGGAGTGTCTCAGACTGCTGAACCACACTGTTACATAGGGAAGTCTGAGAATTTGGCATCCACTTATCCTACATGAAGAAAGGACTTGAAATGAGATGAACCATCGCCACAACATACTCAGGAGGGCACCAGGTATATTACCGGCACACTCTGTAGGTATAGTGACATTTTTATGGGGAACCAGAACGTTAATCAAGATGACATCATATGAAACATAGGAAGAGGAAAGAGTGGAAGAAGTGATAGTGAATGCATTTACAAGGCCATGTGTATTATCTTACATTAAAATACTGCACTATTGTAACAGTGTAAATAGAATATAAACATTGCTGACATGGTTAGGAGTATTAATGCACCAAGTCCCCAAAAACTAATATGAATTAAAGGGGTTCTCCAGGCCTTTTTTTTTTATTGATGACCTATCCATAGGATAGGACATCAATAGCCGAATGGCTGGAGTCCGCTGCTCGGAACCCTGCCGATCAATGCCACAGCACAGTTTACGGAGAGGAAGCAAACTACTGCGACCTCTGTGTAGTGGCCACCACTGGTAATGCAGGTGCAGCTGATTTTAATCGGTTTCTGCTCCATACTGTGTGTGTGTTATAGATTTTAGGATTCTTGGCAAATCCAAAATGGTGTTGACTTGAAACGGCAAATTAATTGATTTCATTCAACTAATCGACCTGCTAATTTTAGCCCTACAAATAACACCACGCACACATTTATTTCCCTATGTGATATTCATCTCTCACTTACACAATAATCCACCTCCTACAGCCTGTATCACAGTTAGGATAGGGAAAAAATACAGTGCTGCATAGATGCTTTTAAAACGGTCCGACTTCCCTAAACCGCAGGCGATCTTCTTTATTAAAAGAGGTCTGAGCAGCATCATCAACACCAAGCAGAATGCATAGTAAATGAAGACAATTGTGTACCTGTGGATGATAGTGATACATTAGTCATACAAATAATCTGGTGCTAAGCAGTAAAACTATTTACAGTGTTGGCACATACAGCTAGTGCTGCGGAGCATGCGCCCATAAAATCACTACATATCGTATAATAGAGGTGGCCAACATCCTGGATGAGGTCATCATCCATTAGCATGGATGATGGACCAAATATGTGATTTAGGCGCTGACTTATGACCGATACAGCTATGCTGCAGCTTAGGTCCGATTAGGCATCAGTACTGGCTCAGACAAACCTAGCTGATTATAAAAGTCAAACCAACCTCTGATTAGTTGGTTAGGACACAGATGTTATAGGCAAGGTAGAAATTCTCACACCTAAAACCATTAGTTATATAATGGCCGTACACGGAACACTCCATTTACCATAAAGAGGAGCCACTTACAAAGGATAAACAGCTTCTTGTGTACAGTGCACAGTGTTGACGTAGTCCGGGCTGGGGTTATACAGCATTGTATACCAATCCGAAAGTTTCTCCACTCCACAGGAGCGAATGTGTAGATATCCAACAGGTTCATTGACAAGTAATGTTATCAGGGCAGCTGCAGTGCATTCAAGCAAGGCCGTGATGTGCTGGAAAAGTGCACTGGAACTGAAGAGATGCAATGTTAGAGCAGTACAATAAAAAAATATATATATATATACACACACCCCTTACACCACAAACAGCGTCCATTCTACAGAAAAAGAATGTTACAGTTTTGGACGAACAGAGCTTGTCCTACTTCAAACAGCTGTTGCTTTGGTTCTATTGGTGCTACTAGCATGCTTGTGTTGTCGTTTTGAAGTCAAGAATCTTGATACAAGCGGAGTTACATGATTCAAGTGGAGTGAGGAATACTGTCATGTGAAAGGCGGATATAAGCAGGAGAAAGCAGATTTCTGATATTCTCCTTCACGTCCCAGGGGAGGGGTAACATGGAGTTTTGCTCAAATTAACACCCCCCGCCCTTATCAATTTGCTCGCAAAGTATCAAATATAGGGGTCTTTTACCCCAGAAAAGAGTGAGAAGATGAACACTTGCTCATCTAATCCCTTCTCTATGTTGTTTAACCCTGCAAATAATAATAATAATAAACTTTATTTGTATAGCGCCAACATATTCCGCAGCGCTTACATAGACAGGGGGGAATACAGAAAGACAAAAGTACAAACATTACAGAACCACGGTTACATAGTAATCAGTTGATGGAAACAATAGGGGTGAGGGTTCTGCTCCAACGAGGTTACATACTACAGATAATGGGGTGATACTGAAGGTAAAGGGGCTGGAGATGTGCACCGTATGGCGGGGTGGAGAGTGAGGGATGCTATACACATAGACAATGGTCAGACATTTAGCCGTGTGACGGCAGAAACAGTATGACTGCAGGAGCGGTTTATTATGGCTAGCAGGGATTGCAGTCAGTAGGTCAGGGAGCATGTTATCAGGCGGAGTACAGAGGGATTTGGTTTAGGGAATACGGTATGCCTCCCTGAAGAGGTGCGTTTTTAGAGCACGCCTGAAGTTCTGTGCGTCCTGGATTGCCCGGGTAGCCTTTGGTAGTGCGTTCCAGAGGATCAGTGCTGCTCTGGAGAAGTCTTGGAGGCAGGAATGAGAAGTTCGAATTAACGGGGCGCTCAGTTTGGTTTCGTTAGCAGAGCGGAGAGCCCGGGCTGGGTGATGGATTGAGATGAGGGAAGCAATATAGGGGGGCACTGTGCGGTGGAGGGTTTTGTGGATGAAGGTAGCGAGTTTAAATTGAATTCTGTATTTAACGGGCAGCCAGTGCAGTGACTGGCACAGGGCAGAGGCATCCGAGTAGCGGCTGGACAGGAAGATGAGCCTGGCTGCCGCATTTAGGACAGATTGGAGAGGGTAGACTCCAAATGCAAATGGCACCCTACTTCCTGATCATGGCTATGGATAAAGTCCCCCCCCCCCCCTTCCCCCTTACGGAATGTTTTAAATGAATATTGAAAGCAAGTAAAAACTACAAATTGGTATCCCTTAGAGATGAGCGAGCATACTTGCTAAGGACAATTGCTCGATCGAGCATTGTCCTTAGTGAGTATCTCCCCGCTCGGCAGAAAAGGTTCGGGTGCCAGCGAGGGTGACAGGTGAGTTGCGGCAGTGAACAAGAGGGAGTGGGGGGGGGGATCTCCCCTCTGTTCCTCCCCGCTCTCCTCTGCCGGCAGCCGAACCTTTTCTCTCGAGTGGGCAGGTACTCGCTAAGGGCAATGCTCGATCGAGCAATTGTCCTTAGCGAGTATGCTCGCTCATCACTACATCGCTAACAATTCGTACTATAAAACATTATTTAGACAACACGCTAAATTTCATTTAAAAAATAAAGAAAAAAGCAAAAATAGCCGTTTTCTGGTAATCTTGCTCCGCCAAAACAGGCATGAGAAGGAATTTAAAAGTCAGTTATACCTCAAAATGGTATCGATAAAAACTACAAGTCCTCCTACAAAAAACAAACCCTCATACAGCTCTGTGAATGTAAAACTAAAAATACTCTGCCCGTGGTGGCGACACGCAAAAGTTTTTCTCCAGAAGAAAAAATGTTTATATATTATGTAAAACCCATATAAATGTGATGTTGTGATAATCATAATGACCTGCAGAATAGAGTTAGCATGATACTTATACTAGACAATGAATGATGTAAATGTAAGTCCCCAAAAATAAGGGTGAAATTGCTTTCTTTCCATTACTCCCCAGCAAAAAAAATTATTAAAAGTTATTCAATACATCATATGTACCCGAAATTAGTTTCTGTAAAAACTAAAACGTGTCATACAGCTACCCTGGTGAGAAATAGAGTCATTACAGCTGAAACACAAGAGGGAAAATTATTTATCAGCTCTGAAGGCTAAAACTTGGGAGATTGCTAAAAAGATTAAAAACACGGTGACTGACCTGTTAACCCCTTCAGTAGCAGGTTTATTATTACCATGACATGCCTCACAGGGCAGGTTTTTTTTAATAAGAGTCAACAATGCAATTTAATCTCCCAAGCATTTATTAAGGAAGTCAACAATCACGTTGCAAAATTTTTTTTGTAATGAAAGAATACATTCTAACAATTTTGGAAAATAATTTCCGAATTTTGGAGGAAGGAGATTTTCGAGGCTTGCCACTAAGGGGGTTAAGGGGCTTACGTCCCCCTCTACTGTACTTGATTAGTTCATTCGATGAGATTGAATCTGGTCCGTATGGCCAGGAATTTTATGTTACACTTAAGTAATGCAAAATGTTAATTACCAATTTTCAGATGGTTATTTCCCTTAGGCCGCCTGCAGGCGGCCGGGTCAGATCCGGCTGCGGGAATTCTCGCAGCGGGACCCGACCCGAGCATCTGCAGACAGCAGCACGGGCACTCACCTCTCTCGCGGCCCCGGCTCTTTCATGCGCAGAGCGGGGCAGGCGGCCGGTGAGTGACGTATCTGTGCGGGGCTCGCAGAGCATGCCCCGATTTGTTTGCTGCGCGAGATTTCGCGCGGCCAAATCGTGGCCGCCTGCATAGGATTGCGTTTGTTAACGCAACCCTATGGCAGCTTCCAGGGGTGGAAATTCCGCGGGAAATCCCGACGCGGAATTTCCGCTCGTGTGCAGGCGCCCTTATAATGACCCAACAATGTCAACCATGATGTTTTAAGAAAAAGAGAAAACATAAATAAAGAATTTATAAAGAAAAAAAAATACGGTGACTGATCTCTGCAACAAATATATTTATATTATACATCCAAATTTTACAATAAAAAAGGTAGGATTATACCTACCCGATAATCAGGTTTCCAGGAGTCTCCACGACAGCACCACCTGAGATCGCCTCCTCCTGATAGGACAGGAACACACCGAGAGGTTAAAGTTCCCCCCCCGTCCTCCCCTCCTCAGTGTATTATAACGAAACTGCCGGGGTAGGAGCTAACTTAAATTTTTTCCTATCTGGTATACTTTTTATTTTATTATCCTTTATTTATTTAATTATTTTTATATACATTATTCTTTCTTGGGGAGGGAATGTACGGGTGCTGTCGTGGAGACTCCTGGAAACCTGATTATCGGGTAGGTATAATCCTACCTTTCCCAGGGAGTCTCCACGACAGCACCACCTGAGACGTATCAACTAAAGTAATTCTAGGGTGGGATTGCCGCTGAGAGGACCTTACGACCGAAGGACATGTCCTCGTCTAGCTGCACCTTTACCCTGTAGTGTTTGACGAAAGTATGGGGCTTTTTCCATACTGCTGCCTTACATATTTGCTCTACTGATGCCGAGCCATGCTCGGCCCATGAGGTCGCTACTGCCCTTGTGGAATGGGCTTTAAGAGCCGAGGGGGCCTCCTTCCCCAAAGCCTTATATGACTCGCTAATGGCCAGGCGAATCCACCTGGCTATAGAGCTTTTGGCTGCTTTCTTTCCCTTATTAGGGCCTGAATATTGGACGAACAGGTTGTCGTCCTGCCTCCATGGGCCTGTGGCCTCGATGTACGTCAAGACTGCTCTTCTGACGTCCAAACAGTTTAGGGTTCGCTCGCTCTCGTCTTTTGGGTGATTATAGAACGAGGGTATTATTATGTCATGGGCCCTATGGAATGGGGATACCACCTTAGGCAAAAAGGTCGGGTCTGTTTTAAAGACTAACTTGGTATCTGTAATCTTGAGGAGCGGGTGGCGTATGGATAGGGCCTGTAGCTCGCTGACCCGCCTGGCTGAGGAAATTGCCACTAGGAAGATAGCTTTTACTGTGAGCATTTTTAATGAGAGCCCCTCCATTGGTTCGAAGGGGTCCCCTGTCATGGCCCTCAAGACTAAATTAAGGTTCCAGTCTGGGCAAATATTGGTGGACCTGGGTCGAAGCCTATCTGCCGCTGCCAGGAATCTATTGATCCACCTGTCCCCGGATAACTTTGTGTCAAACAGGGCGCTAAGGGCTGCCGTTTGGACTCTTAGGGTGCTTGGGGCGAGGCCCATATCCAGGCCGTCCTGTAGAAAGTCCAGGATCAGAGGGACGTCCGCACTGCTGCCCGAGGAGCCTCTCTCTTGTCTCCAAGAGGTAAACCTCCTCCAGATTCTCTGGTATATGCGGTTGGTAGTCTCTTTCCTGCTTGCCATTAGCGTTCTGACTACCTTGCTTGAGAATCCCCTGCCCCTCAGTATGGATTCTTCAGTAACCAAGCTGTTAGATGAAGTCTGCTTACGTCGGGGTAGTTCAGGGGTCCCTGCGTTAGGAGATTCTCTTGAGCCGGAAGGGTAACTGGCTCCTGGATGCTCAAGTCTCTCAGGAGGCTGAACCAGCTCCTTCTTGGCCAAAAGGGAGCCACAAGGATCAGGGTGCACGGTTGTGACCTGAAGTACTGTAGTACCCTTGGGATTAGTGGGATCGGGGGAAATGCGTACGCCAGTTCTCTTCCCCAGTCCTGGCTCAGGGCGTCCACCGCTGTCGGTTGGTCTTCCCGTCTGAGGGAGAAGAAGTTCGTCACCTTGGCGTTTTGTTTTGACGCGAATAGGTCTATTTGCGGGGGACCCCATTTGTCCGTCACTATCCGGAATGCCTCCTGGGATAAGGACCATTCTCCTGGGTCTAAGCGCCCCCGGCTGAGGAAGTCTGCTCTTTGATTCAGAGATCCCTTTAAGTGTACCGCTGACAGTGAGATGATGCGGCCCTCCGCCCAGCGAAATATCCTTTGCGCGATACTTTGCAGAGCTGGTGACCTCGTGCCCCCCTGGTGTCGGATATGGGCCACTGCCGTGGTGTTGTCCGACAGTACCCGTATATGTTGGTTTCTTACCGTCTCCCCCAGGTGCTGCAGGGCCTTCCAGATTGCTTGTAGCTCCCTGTAGTTTGAGGATTGATGCTTCGTCTGCGGTGGCCATGGGCCCTGTAGGAGCTGGTCTCCGACGTGCGCCCCCCACCCCCAGGAGCTTGCATCTGTCGTGATCTGTACTGCCGGGTGCAATATCCAGTGGACTCCTTTTCTTAGATTTCCTGGGGACGTCCACCAGCTTAAGGATACCCTTACCGAGTTCCTGATCTGTATTCTGTTTTCTAACGAAGCCTGCCTGCCGTCCCACGCTGCGAGGACTGCTGCTTGCAGGGGTCTGGTATGTGCCTGTGCCCATGCTACCCCCGGGATGCATGATGTTAGACTTCCTAGGAGGGACATAGCCTCCCGGATTGTGCATGACCGTCTCTGCATAAAGGATTTTACCATGTGCCGAATTTTCTGCCCCTTTGCCTCGGGGAGGAAGGAGCATTGGGCCTCTGAGTCGAGTGTTATGCCTAAAAACACCTTCTCCGTGCTGGGGTTTAGGCTGGACTTCTCCCAATTTATGATCCAACCTAGGAACTGTAACAGGCTGAGCACTGTTGCCAAGTTCTCTACTAGGCGTTCCCTGGACTCGGCTATGATTAGTATGTCGTCCAGGTATGGGATTATTAGGATCGACCTCTGCCTTAGGTAGGCTGCAACCTCCGCCATGATCTTCGTGAAGATGCGGGGTGCTGAGGAGATTCCAAAGGGAAGGCATCTGAATTGAAGATGCCTTGTCTTGCTGCCCATTTCCAACGCGAACCTTAGGTACTTCCTTGAGTCCCTGTGGATCGGTACATGCAGATAGGCGTCTTTCAGGTCGATCGAGGCCATGTAGGCCCCCCTGGGGATCAACTTTACCGCTGATGTGATGGACTCCATCCTGAATTTTCGATATTTTATGAAAACGTTCAGGGGTTTTAGATTTATTATCAGGCGTGAACCTCCCCCGGGTTTCTTTACTAGAAAGAGTCTGGAGTAATGCCCCCAGGTCTCCTCTTCCTGTGGCACGAGGGACACTGCCTTTAGATGTCTTAGGTCCTGTACCGCCTGCTGAAGCGGGTACAGTTGTTGTACTGGACCTCGCGTGATAATATATTTTCTCCTGGGGGGGGGATACTAACTCGATTCTGTATCCCTCCTGCAGGATCTCCGGGATCCACGGGCTCCTGCAAATCGAGGCCCACCGATCCGCAAAGCCCTGCAGCCTCGCCCCACTGGGATGGCGTCAGGGCTTCTGCTTGGCTGGGTCCCCCTGGTGCGGGTTGAAGAGGAAGCTTCTCCCTCTGCCTCCCTTGGGGTAACTCCATCGGCCCATCTTGCCCTTGCCCTTATAGGGTTCCGATTGTTGTGCCGGGGTTCGGAAGAAGGTCTTCCCCTTACGTTGTCTTTCCTCCGGGAATCCCTTCTTCTTATCCGACGCTTTCTCTAGTATTTTATCTAGATCCGGACCAAAGAGGAATTGGCCGTGAAAGGGTAGCGAGCACAATTTATTCTTGGATGTTAGGTCGCCCGACCATGACTTCAGCCAGAGGACCCTCCTGGCCGAGTTGGTTAGGGCCGTTGCTTTTGCCGAAAGCTTCACTGACTCCGCTGCTGCGTCTGCCAGGAAGTTAGTGGCCATCTTTAACATAGGGAGGGAATCTATGATCTGCTCCCTTGGTGTTTTGCTCGAGATGTGCAGCTCCAGTTGTTCGAGCCACACACCCAGGGTTCTGGCGACGCACGTGGCTGCCACCCCCGGCCTGAGCGTACTGGCCGCTGCCTCCCAGGATCTTCTTAGTAGGCCCTCCGCCTTGCGATCCATTGGGTCTCTAAGCTGTGTGGCGTCCTCGAAGGGCAATGTTGTCCTCCTAGCCACCTTAGCCACTGGGACGTCTACCTTGGGTATTTCCTCCCAATTCGCACATACCCCCTCCTCAAACGGGTAGCGCCTCTTCACCCCCTTAGACGAGAAGGATCCCGTGTCGGGCTTCTCCCACTCCTTAAGTATTAATTTTGTTACGTTGCTATGGACCGGGAAGGTATGTTTCTTCCTCTCCCCTAGACCCCCAAAGACCTCGTCCTGCATTGAACGGGGTTCCCTGGGCTCCTCCATTTTCAGTGTAGCTCTAACGGAGTTAATCAGCTCCGTTAAATCTTCTCTATGGAAGAGGTACTTTTGGTATTCCTCTTCCTCTGAGGACTCCTCAAGCATCAGCTCTTCCGGTTCAGATCCTGAACTCTCTGAGTCTGAGAGCTCCTGCGGGGTATGCGCTTTTCTTCGGCGCTTTGTCCCCGATGCCCCTCTGGGTGGAGTTTTTGGGGTCGACAGTGCTGACCGCACTTCCTCTTGGACGAGTTTTCTGACGTCCTCGAGGAATCCCCCTGATTCCTCCTTGACCAACTTGGCTATGCATGCTTTGCATAATGGCCTGGCATGCGAAGCCGATAGTCTTGTGCCACATTCTGCGCACTTTTTAGCTTTGGCTCTGGGAGGGGCAACTCTTCTATCCCCCTGGCAGACAACAAAATTTACGTGTAAGGATGCAAAATTCATTAACAACGTATACGAATATGCATGCCTTGTTTGCCCCACTGGCTACTTACGGTTGCCGCCGCGGTGGAGCATTCCGCGACCTCTGGTGCTGGAGCACTCATTGCTTTATTAACTGGTGCTGCAGACACTCTTGGGGCATTTAAGCCAATACTCACTGAGTGGCTTCCTTGCTCGGCGCCATCTTCTCTCAGGTTCCTTTTGAATCCTTTCTTTTTTGAATTTTGGCGCCTTTAAATTTTAGCCCCGCCCCCTCCGAGCGCCGGCCGTGCTGCGCGATGACGTCATCACGCTCGCCGCTTGCCGCGGCGCCCCGCTCGTTAAGGGGAAGCCGGAGGCGCCGCGCACGTTCCTAAGCCGGCGCGTAGGAGAGCTGGAGCCCCGCATTGCACCCCCCATGGGCCGCCGCGGGAGGAACCTGGCCCGGGGGGACCACCCCATGTGGCGTCCCGGGAGTCGCTCTGCAAGAAGGGAGGACAGGCTGGAGCACTGCCCTCCGATCTGCCGGTATGCTTCTTTCTTCCGGGCTGGCGTCTCCACCAGCCCCTCTCGGTGACCCTGCCTCCTGGCAGGACAGGAAAACACTGAGGAGGGGAGGACGGGGGGGGGGGAACTTTAACCTCTCGGTGTGTTCCTGTCCTATCAGGAGGAGGCGATCTCAGGTGGTGCTGTCGTGGAGACTCCCTGGGAAAGTGACATTTTAGGGAAGGTTTTTCCAAATGTAATGTTATAATTATACACAAAGCATTTCAGGACTACTCAAGGACCCAACGGTAGTAATGAACGTCTAGTACTGAATGTCCTACAGTTATTAAATGGCTAATAGGGACAATTTATAGGGGACTTGGAGAAAATGAGACAGTTCTTACCTCTTTTTACCAGAATACCACTCAATGAAGAACCAGTGTAATATGAGTGGGAGCATGCCCATAAAGCCTAAATACAGCCAGTCATAAAGCTCTGGAGACTCTATACACTCGCGACAGATACTGTTTATATCAGTCCGCTGACCTCGAGGGCACGCCTGAAAGGCAAGGACACACAAGTTTTACAAGTACGGTCTACTTTTAGAAGGACAACAGGAAGTTTAGCCACCAGGTGAAACGGGTACATGGACTGATTTTTGTTAATGGGCATCTGTCAGCTGAAAGAACCCATGATATAAGGGCATTAATAAGGTGATGATAGTACATCCATTTTAAAGGGAACCTTTCATGTTGTATTGACAACATATACAAAGTACATGGGCGTATAGGGCATGGGGCGTGAAGCTCGAGAGAGAGAGAGAGGGTGCTATTTAATATTGTCGGCCTCCCTGTTCCCTTGCCGTCATCTCTGGAGACTGGTGGTCGGTCTGTGTATATTGGACTCATAGTGTTCTCTATGGGTGTCTGCACGCACTGACTTGCCCTACTGCAGACCAAGTTCCTATTGCAATGAATAGGAACGTGGCCTGCAATACCAAACCAGGTCACTACAGTGGGAATGGAGCTGTTTGCAGAAGTCAGCTCGGTATACAAGTACACCATACCAGAGAACAGCCGATTGTTGGGATCCCTAGCGATGAACCACATGCAGATCTATTATTGATGACCTATCCTAAAGATAGGCAATCGATTGTTTACAACTAGACAAACCCTTTAAGGGGTTAATTAGCATATGTCATGCAAAAACTAATGAGCCTTCCGACTGGAGGCTTGTGGACCTATTTAGTGGGTTCACATTAATCAAGTGTTGGATGAAAAAGCTTACCCAGATGAATGGATCCATCATTGCCACCATGCCCAAGAACGTGAGTGATGCAAATACATATAAAAAGTAGTCACAACTCACCCCACATTCTCCAAGGGTTTCATTGGACCCATTTGAGAAGATTTTTCCACAGTAAAGGCCGATGCATGTTTTTCCTATTTCCACAGCTGAAAAACAGACAGAACGTTACGTCAGAGGGGTTTCATATACAGTATGCTATCATATAAAGGGTATGCATACCTCTGCAGATAGGCATATCACTATCGTTTTGAGTTTACAGCTTCTATGCAGACCACAGCGTATCTATGGTAACTGAAAACAGACCCTGTGGGATGCTGTCTAGCACATACTCCCATCTATTTGTCCCCTACTTCCCTATTGTATGCTAGAAAGAAGTGGGGATCAGGTGGAAGGGAGTATTTGTGGTCTATAACCATGGAGACACATAGGTGTGCAGGGTAGCTGTAAACAAAATGGCTGGATCAAGACAAATCAAGGACCAATCTGAATCTGGACTTACATTTTCACCAACAAACATGAGACTCCAGAAAAAAAAGAATGTAACTTATTATCATTATTAGGAGTGAACTGATTCACCAACTCACAGAGTACAAAGGCTGTATCTTTTAGAAACCAGAAAGATGTGATATCCATGATAAAGCCCTCAAAATGAAAAATAAAGTTAAGAATAACCTTACCTTTAAAAAGGTGTTGTCCACACTTTTAGCTGTTTTGCTGCAGGAAGTAGACAGCTCCATACATTGTGCAGTGGTCAGGGTTGGTACTGCAGGCTGAGTCCTATTCACTTCTATAGGACTCGGCCCGCAGTACCAACCTGGGCCACTGCGTAATGTACAGAGCTGTGTGCTTCCTGCAGCAAAACAGTTAGAAGTGGACAACCCCTTTAAAGTGTAGTAATATTACTTTATAGTCACTAGATTACTAGAGATTATTAGATATGTAGAGTCAGGAGGATACTTTTCCACTAATGCTGGGTCCACATCAGCATTTTGTTTTCCATTTTCCTCTTCTATCTTAGAAGCAGAAAAACAGAAAAAACGGATCCACTAAAATCCCTATTTCAATGGGGCTTATATTGTTTTTGGTTGCTTCAGTTCTGTCTGTTTTTATGACAAAAAAAGATCAACCTGCAAGACCTTTTTTTCCATCCAAGAAATCTGAAACCGCATAGAATGGAGAATGGGGGATGGGGGATGGACACAAATGGAAAACCATTCTGTTTGTATTGTGTTTAACCATTTTAGGACCAAGCACGGTAAATTTAGCAATGTAGCAGGAGCAGGTTGGGTCCTCAGCTGTTAGTCACAGGCTAAGGCAGAAGTGGTTTTTAACGGCTTCTACCTTCTTTACAGCCTACCTAGCGCTCAATGAGCACTAGGTACTGAAGAGTGAAAGTGGAAGGGCTACTTCCGCTATTTGACACAGCCATCATGTGACCGCTAGATGCCTCCTGGGATGTCAGAGCTGCAGGGTCCTAGCAGACTCTGATCACCTCTGCCAGTGACTATTGTCACTACAGGGGGATGTTTTCCCCTCTAACTGGGGCTCCGATTGATGCCCCAGCTACAGTGGCAAAGTGAGAAATTAAAAAAAAAAAAAAAAAGACGACAAATACCCAAACTCCAGAAAACTAATATCTTTCCTCTTCTTAGCCACAAAACAAACCATTGCCCATTCTTGGCGTAAAGCATCACTAGATTTCTATGAAGTTAAACGCTGCATGAACTGGTATATGATAAACGAAAAACTTACCTCAATAACAGAAGATAAATATGACAAATTCCTAAGCATATGGACCCCATGGATAAGCTATGCCCTCCCTACGGCAGGAATGAACCTACTAATCTAAACATGCCCCCACGGTGCCTTTGCCCCTATGGGGCGGCAGTCCTGAGAGAGAGAGGGAACACCCCCCCCCCCCCCCCATACACACTTCCCCCAACCCCCCGGAACACCATTTGGCCCTGGCCAGGCCATTGTTTTCTCTTTTTTAATGCATATTGTATTTCCTGAAATTTGCATTGACAGTTGTGTTTTAAAATAACGATTGGTTACCATTACCTTATTTGAAAAATGCAAGGATTGTTCTACCCTCTTATATCAAAACTGGAAACCTCTTCATAATGCTTTTTCCTTGTATGTAGGTTTAATTGAAAAATCCATAAACATTATTGTAATAATAAAAAAAAAGACCATGTAAATGACCCCCAGAGGTCTTATATGATGTCATAGGGAACATAGAGATTAAAAAAAGGTAGAAAAGTAGAAAAAATTACCAAATAAAATAATGATATACATTTTTTTTTTTAAATAACCTGATGCCAACCAAAACATTCGCCATATGCACCTTGTAATCCAAAACTATACTAATTATTATATATCAAAACGTCTGAAACAAAAATGACGAATCCACTAACCTAACAGAACAGAAGCAAACCGCAAGCTTTTGGGTTTTTTAAGCCAGTTGAAATCAATGGGGAAAAAAGCAGAAAGTCTTGTCTTAATTCCATTTTCTCTCTTTCAAAAATGGAAAAAGAGACGGAATTATGATCACCAGCCCCAACGGAAGTGTGGCCGCTCCCCAGCGGGTGTGGCCGCACCCCAACGGAAGTGTGGCCGCACCCCATAGAACAAAGATGAAAATATAGCAGCTGTTGAATCTGTCACAATCCCAGATCCTGCGGCAGCTGACAGAAGTGCTGGCTGATGGTTTTACAAGATATAGAGCACATCATGCTGCACTATTTTTTCTGATATTTCTGATGGATCCCTGGTCACAACAAGCAGACAGAAGCGTGAACACAGCCCACCATGGCCTCCAGCTCTTAGGGCTCATATGGGGGCTGTGTATTAGGGCTCCCACACACTTGCGATTGCATTTTTTGGTAACGTGATTGTGAATAGGACTTTCTTTTGTAAAAAAAAACGCAACGCAGTGCACCAAAAACGCAGTTGCGTGCGTTTTTAACATTAGAAAGTCCCATTGATAATCGAGTTACCAAAAACAGCAATCGCAAGTGTGTGGGAGCCCTTACAGGCAGATTTTTTCACATGTCCTAAAAGAACATTGATTTACATTGGGTCATTCAGCAGTACGTTTTTTTCCACACACATTTAAAAAAACCCGCAGCATGTCCCATTTTGGCAGCTGATGCACCCATTATAGGCCATGGGGATATAAAATACGCAGGTTACATTGAGATTTAACTGCATATGACGTATTACACGCGCGCAATACACAACCCCAATGTAAGCGAGCACTTTAGAGCCTCTTGCCTTCCTCTGGATCAACACTACAGGATAAAAGGACTGGATGGACGTCCTTTCTCCACCCTACAAACAGTTGCTATGGACAAGGGCTCCATCTTTCCTTCTATATGGGGATGCATCACTGCTAGGTGATGAGCACAGGAGTCTGGGGGATGTGGCGGTCACTGGACATCACTGCTTCCTGCAGACCCCCATACAGTAAGTGCTAGAGGCAGGCAGGGGGCCCTCGCGGAGCCGGAATACAATGCACTCACCCATCACCTGGGGTCAGGGAGCTCCAGGCTGCAGACATAACCAACACTTCCGGGTCTGGCTCTGCGGATGTCGTGACGTCACCCCTCACGCCGCCGATCTTCACAAACGTGAAGGCGCCGCCGCCATCTTTACTGCGGGCAGTGTTTGTACACAATAGACTTGTCATTTTAAATGTGCACTCAGCCAGTTACGTTCCATGAGGATTATATTGTACGAGGTGAAGACAAACACTCATTTCTAGCTTAAATATTTATTTCGTGGTTTGCCCAGAGCAGACATGGCGCCGCCCGGGATGATTTGCCCACAGTTGAGGCTGCGCTTCAGTCATGTCGGACGTGAAGTTTCGCTTACCCCCCAATGACGGGCCGGTGCTGTCCGTGGTGGACATGCACACCGGCGGGGAGCCCCTGCGGATAGTGCTGAGCGGGGCGCCGGTCCCGGAGGGACGAACGCTGCTGGAGAAGAGGCGCTGGGTGCGGGAGAACATGGACTGGGTGCGCCGGGTGCTAATGCTGGAGCCCCGCGGGCACCGGGCCATGTATGGGGCGCTGCTGGTGCCCAGTGAGGAGGCGGAGGCACAGCTGGGGGTGCTGTTCATGCACAACGCGGGGTACAGCACCATGTGCGGGCACGCCGTCATCGCCCTGGGCCGCTTTGCTCTGGACTACGGGCTGGTGGAGCCGCAGGGGCCAGAGACCCCGCTCACCATCCACTGCCCCTGCGGACTGGTGCGCGCCTTCGTGTCCTCCAGCGGGGGCCGCAGCGGCCGAGTGCGCTTCCACAGTGTGCCAGCCTTCACCCTGTGCACAGGTACTGTATAACATCTAAGGGGGCACCAAATAGTACATGCCTGTACCCCACGATTTCCCATATAGCACTCTCCTGCACCCCCACAGTGCCTAGTATAGCACCTGCCTGCACCCCACGGTGCCCAGAATAGTACCTGCATGCACCCCATAATACCCTGTGCACAGGTGCTGACCTACCCTGTATAGGTCCTGACTAATGCTTAGTGTCCTGTGCCGATATGTACTGTACCACCTTACTCCTGTGTAGTACCTGACTACACCACCTGGTATCCTACAGCACCCTATGCGCAGGTCCTGATGTACTGTACTACCTTACTCCTGTGTAGTACCTGACTACACCACCTAGTATCCTACAGCACCCTATGCGCAGGTCCTGATGTACTGTACCACCTTACTCCTGTGTAGTACCTGACTACACCGCCTAGTATCCTACAGCACCCTATGCGCAGGTCCTGATGTCCTATGCGCAGGTCCTGATGTACTGTACCGCCTTACTCCTGTGTAGTACCTGACTACACCGCCTGGTATCCTACAGCACCCTATGCGCAGGTCCTGATGTACTGTACCGCCTTACTGCTGTGTAGTACCTGACTGCCCCTCATGGTGTCCTATGCAGAAGTACTGACAGTGTACCACATTACTCCTGTATAGTACCTGAGGATGCACCATATAGTAACTGTTGGCACCCCATAGTGCCATGTGCATAGCTACTAATGTCTTGTATCTCATCACTCCTGTATGGCTCCAGGTAATGACTGTATTGTACTGTAGATCTGGTGCAGTAGCTATAGACTGTATCTGCTGATAGAATAATGATCAGTGATTAGCACTTTCATGAGGTACCTTTACATGTGGCAATTATCACCCGTATAATCGCTGGAAATGGCGATTTTAATTGACCGATGGCCCATGTACACACAGACAGGGCAGTGAGCAACATATCACTCACTTGTCGGAGTTGCTTGGTTTTTAACTCTCCTCCAAACCAAGTGACTATCGGTCCGTGTAAACAGGCAGCTGTTCATCTCTTAGTGACTGCCTATTCACAGTGAATGGAGATCGGTAGCCAGAACAGATCTCCAGCCGCTCCGCCTCCATTCTCTGTATGACTGTCGCTCCTGTGTGAAAGCACAAGTGCGATAGTCACTGGGATCACTAGGGTGCTCATGTGCCTGACAGTTCTGTGTAAAAGTACCTAAAGCCAACATTAAGTGTAAAAAAAAAAAAAAAAAGTAATTTAGAAGTCTTCACACACAGGAAAAAGTGGTCCTCGTAGTTTCTAGGTGCGTTCCTGATCTTAAACCCGTGACCTTTTTTCGATGTGGGGCGCACAAAGGCCGTCTTATATGAGGGAAACGTGAAAAAGAATATTGAGGTCCAACTGTTGTAATATCGCAGCTTGCAGACAGCTTGCCACCTTGTGGAGTCTGAGCCTAAGAAACATCTAAGATAGAGCAGTTCTTTAGATGGCTCTTTTATAGCACATGCCTGGTAGTCTCCAAGTCCTCCCCATACATAATAGACCCCGCTGCTGATCAGCCCCTAATGTGTATGTGTAGCTTTATCCACATTTTACACACTTGGTACCTATTGAGACGTGTATCATTTTGGAACTTGACATGTATACATAGCTTCAACTCTTCTCATGGAAAAATGAATGTTAGAATATATCCATAGAAAGGTAAAACCGCTCACTTGTATGACCGGGACCTATGTGTTTCGGCAAAAAAACAAAGCCTTGATCATAGTATATAGTTTGTACAAGAAGCGAGTAATTCCCGAGAAAGTGGCCTTGCATTGTCTCCATGCACTCCCCTTATTGGAGGGTAACGCTGGGGATCCAGATTTTTGCTGAGCTGTATGGTGATACCTTGGGTTAAGGGTTGCTCAGCTTACAAGCTTTTTGACTTGAGAGCAGGCTCTCTCCCGGATTTTTGCTCTGATTTAAGAGCAAAAACTTGGGTTACAAGCCTTGCTCTCAATGGGGCTGCTGCCGCTGGCCCAATTGAAGGCAATGGCCTGCTGGTAACCCCTGCAGTGATTTTTTTGGGGAAGGGCTTTAAATATAAGCCCTGCCCTGAAAAATCATCCCTAGCTCTAGTAAAAAATATATACTCCCCTGTCCACCGCTGCCGGTGTTCAGGCGTGTCTAGCTGCCGCTTGTTCTCCCTGCAATTTTAATTCCCGCCTGCTGAAAAGCTTCAGAGCAGTGCAGGCAGAACAAGCGGCGGCCAGACGTGCCTGAGACCCAGCAAACAGGTGTGTGTGTGTGTGTGTGTGTGTGTGTGTGTGTGTGTGTGTGTGTGTGTGTGTGTGTGTGTGTGTGTATATATATATTTTTTTTTTTTCTACTACAGCTAGGGATGATTTTTCAGGGAAGGGCTTATATTTAAAGCCCTTCCTCGAAAACCACTGCGGGGATGCCGGCGTACTATTGCTTTCAATGGGCAACTCCATCCCCATTGAAATCAGTGGGAGAGCTTCGCGATCTGGAACGGATTAATGGCTTTTCCATTCATTTCAATGGGGAAAATTGATTTGATTTACGAGTGTTTTGGGTTAAGAGCTCCATCGCGGAACGAATTAAGCTCTTAACCCAAGGCACCACTGTATTTTGCCTTTTTACTGTTTACATATGTTTATTGTAAAGTGTATATGTGATGATCTGGTGTTTTATATACCTAGATGTCACAGTTGATGTGCCCACCTATGGCAAGGTAGTAGTGGACATTGCATATGGGGGCGCCTTCTACGCCTTTGTTAGCGCAGAACGGTTTGGATTGGATGTTTGCGCCTCAAAGACGAGAGATCTTGCAGATGCTGCAGCTGCTGTGTCAGAGGCTGTAAAGGCGCAGGTAGCGTACACTAGCTCCCCCCACCTGATCTGCCGTGTGTCCTCGTAGTAACAGGACAGTACTAATAAGACTAACACTTCACATTCCTATGAGTAATAAATAATAATACGAGTAGTAATTAATAATCGTACCACTAGGTTTCCCTTCTGCGGTTATTAACTGGAGTTCTGCACGGTTCTGCAGGTTACAATCCGCCATCCTGAGTACGAGGACCTGGCTTTCTTATATGGCACCATCATAACTGATGGAAAGGATGCTTATAGTGAAGAACCTACAGCCAATATCTGTGTGATTGCAGATCTGCAGGTACAAGCAACTGTCAACTAGTGTAATTTATTCACATGTCCCCCATACATGCGCTTTCTGCAGCAGTTGTGCCATAATTATCAAATGCTGCTACACAGGTTGTCTAGGGTTAGAAAAACATGGCTCCTCTCATCCTCTTTTTGCGCCTTTTGTAATCTGCAGTTTTTACATATCACTGTATATAGACACTGCAGTATAAATCTCAATGGGGAAATCAGCGGCAGCAGAGAAGCTCTGTGATTCTCCTGTCGCTCCTCCTGTCCCAGGAGACGGGGAACATGAATTTTTCTCCATATCACCACCAGCAATCAGAGAGCATATTGTCTTTCTGATTATCACATATGGGTTTTTGTTTTTTTTACTTAGAAAAGAAGGGGAAAAACAATGACGACTTGCTCATCTAATGACTCCTCTACGCTATTTAACCCTGCAAATGCCGCAGAATAGGAAACATTTTTCAATTTTTCTTTCTCCCCTTACAGAAGGCTTTAAATATTTATAAAATATAAACAAGAAATCCTACACATAATTGATATCGCCACATTTGTAACAAGCCAAACTAGAAATTATTATTTATCTAGCACGGTAAATTCAATAAAAATGAAATAAAATAAAAAAGATCAAAAAGTTGTATATACCTTAACATGGTACCAATGAAAACAAAAAACGTCCTTTAAAAAAACAAGCCCCATACAGCATTGCCAATGGAAAAATAAAAGTGCTGGCACCACATAAAAAAAAAACTTGTCTTTTTATAAAAAAAAAAAAAAGTTTAAATAGTGCAAAAGCAGTAACATGATTGTTAGGGCACATTCACGATGACCATTATTTTCAATAGGAGTTGTAAAAAAAAAAAAAAAAGCATCATATTTGCACGTTGATGCAATTTTTTTTTTCCTATTGAAACATACAATTTTTCACGTGTGAAAATCACACCTTGTGAAGATACGATGTCTTCCCGCAAAACGCATCGCATTCGCAGGAGAAAATCACAGGATTGCAAGTACAATATTGGTCTGAGTTTTTGGGACAGATATTGCACTCGCCCGTGTGTTTCCACCCTTAGAGGGTTAAAAAACGCCATTGAAATGAATGGGCCATGTAAGTAATTAGTAGAAATGATGGGCTGCCTAGACATTTTAGGAAGGGGAATCAAATGCTGGACCGTCCCTTCATATTACATTTCTATGCTTTAATATGGATAGTTGAAAGCAGAGAATCATCTAAAAGCTCATATTGAAATCATTGGTTGTGCACTAGTTTTTATGAAAATCACTGGTAATTCAGACAGAGAGGTGTGATTAGTGACGGGGAGGGGTGGGGATCACAGTTAAGGGGACCCACTTCTGTCTCTTCATAATGCCATATACGGTGCTTATTAAAAGATATTGTCTAAAGAAGAAAACCCATTAAACAAAAAAAGGTTCAAATAAATTCTGTTTCCTCCATTACCAGGTTGACCGCAGTCCTACTGGTTCTGGAGTCACAGCTCGTATTGCTCTACAGTACCACAAAGGCTTAATACAGCTGGAGCAGACCCGCACCTTCAAGAGCAGTGCCACAAATTCCTTGTTCACTGGCAAAGCAATTAAGGTATTTTAAGACAAGTCTGTATACCGAACCAAACTACATACAGCTGAGCCTTCTGTAGCACACCACTGTGTCTATGGCACGTTCACATATAGTGCCTACAGGTCAGTACTATGGAGGTCCTGGGGCAGCCATCTTTAATTCTCTGTGGAAACTTTGGTTGCACCACAGTGAGCATTGAGAGTGTATTATGAGCTGCTGATGCTTAGCCTGTAGACCACCTTTCCCAACTCTAGTCATCAAGGCACCCCAACAGGTCATGAGTACTGAGTGTGCTTAAAACTACACAAAATTCCATGTGTGGTCTGACCAATGACTTGTAAAGAGGAAGAATAATATTCTCATCATGTGTCCCTATACTGCTTTTGATGCACCCCATGATTTTATCTGCCAGGGCAGCAGCTGCCTGACACTGGTGGTTCCACTTACATTTTCCAGTAACTAAAATTCCCAAGTCCTTCTCCATGTCAGTTTTTCCCAATGGTCTCCCATTTAGTGTGTAATGGTGACATGTATTTCCCCTGCCCATGTACAGAACCTTACATTTTATCAGTGTTAAAACTCATTTGCCTCATATTCCTGCTCAAACCCCCAAATAATATATATATTTGGACCCAATACTGACCCATGTGGTACACAACTACTAACAGTGACCCAGTCAGAGGTATGTAATATTCACCCTCTACTTTCCTTAACTAAGACCGTTACGTACCCACTTACACACTTTCTCACCCAGACCAAGCATTCTCCTTTTATATACCAACATTTTATGTGGCACAGTATCACATGCTTTGGAAAATCAAGATGTATAAGATTCAGTGACTCTCCCCGTTCCAGTCTAGAACTGACCTCCTTGTAGAAGCCGAACAGATTGTTTTAACAGCAGTGACCCCTCACAAACCCATACTAATAATATGGAATTATACAGTCCTTTTCCTTGAGGTCCTCCAGGGTAGCATCTCTTAGAAACCCCTCAAACATTTTACCCACAATAGACGTAAGACTTACCGGCCTAGAGTTTTTAGGTTTGCTTTTTGATCCCTTTTTGAATATTGGCACCACATTTGCTATGTGCTAATCCAGTGGAACTGATCCCATCATTGTAGAGACCTATATAAGGGACAACGGTCTGTCTATCACATTACTTGATTCCCTTGGAACCCAGGGATGTATGCCATTAGGACCGATCTATTTTAATCTGTTTAAGGCGGCTCTGCACTTCCTTCTGGGTTAGACTGGTGATATTTCATGGGGCGTTTACTTTATAACTTTGTATTTCACCTGATATTTCATTTCCCTGAGAGAATACACTGGTGAAAAAAAAACTATTTATTAGATTTCTCCTACTTTTTTTTTAATGGCCCACACTTCTTTTTTTTCCCTCAACAATAGTTTCAGTGGCTTCTGTTATATTTCGTGGTCTATACAAAATCCCTACGTGGATTTAGTTTTTTCCTCCATGTATCTCTACCAATAGAGACTCCACATGTTCATCTCTCTCACATACATCTTCCCATAGTGTGGGCTTTAAACAGGATTTTACATAAAGACATAGTTTTCTTTAGACGTTATTACTTCGAGTTTGTCAACCTTATTGGCTCCATCCCCATTCACATTACTTAGTCACAGATCACTGTCTACACTATCTTCCACCTAATCCTTAGTTTTAAACATTCCTCCAGCCTTCTAGCCATCTTCTCCCCCAGCACAGCTGCACCCTCCCCATTGAGATGCAGCACGTCCCTACAGTAGAACCTGTAGACAACAGCAAAGTCAGCCCAGTTCTCCAGGAACCCAAACCCCTTCTTCCCACACAAACTCTGGAGCCACTTGTTAGTCCTTGCCCTAAGTTTACATCCTAGTTCCCTGAAATCCTTTTTTAAGGTCCTTCCACCTACCTCTAACTTTGTCATTAGTGCCAATGTGCACCATGACTGCGGGATCTTCACCAGACCCCTCCCAATAATATGTCAACCCAATCTGTGATGTGTCGAACTAGAACGCCAGGACGACAACACACCAGTCAACAATTGCCCTGTCTGTTCCCCTGATAATTGAGTACCCCTACTACCATTTGTAGTGTGCTAGTTCAGGACTAGCCTCCCTGGCACTCTTCCCTCTACACCTCCTAACTGTCACCCAGCTAGCTGCCTGATCATCCTGCACTACCATCTACCCCAAGCGAGTGCCTGCTCAGTGAGTAGCAAACCCGTTTCCAGGTTGCCAATGGATCTTAGTGTTGCAAGCTGTGGATTTAAATCCAGGATCTGGACTTCCAACCGGCAAAATACTCACATCTACAGCAGTATGCTCCCTCGAACGGCTGTTCAAGAGTTGCATATATGGCACAAGATGTATAGTGGACAGCATTATCAATCATGAAGCACATTCTGAATGGAGATCATACAGATAACTACATAAAAGTATTCTATGCAAATGAAGATTAAAGTAGATGGGCAGTAAATACATTTTAAGTGACTTTTCTAAAGTCGCTGATCTCCAGTCACACACTTAAGCAACAGCACACTTAGAATACAGCTCGCACACTCACTTTTGTTTGCTTTATATAGCTCTTATCTGTAGTATGTCTGCTGCTCCTCCTCCGTTAGGAAAGTATATACATATCCTAGTTAGAGATGATTGAGCACACTCGTTTAAGGCTGATGCTTTATCGAGCATCGGTCTTGTTGAGTAACTGATTACTCGACTGAGCACCATGCGGGAAGGGGCAGCGGGGGGAGAGAGAGATCTCTCCCCTGCCCCCCCCCCCCCCCCCTTGCCCTCGCATGGTGCTCGGTCGAGTAATCAGTTACTGGACAAGATCGATGCTCGATCAAGCATCAGCCTTAAACGAGCGTGCTCGCTCATCTCTAATCCTAGTGTGTCCTGTGCTGCGGACATAAGCCAGCCATGTAGAGGAGTAGGAAGCATTTCCAACAACTTCTGCTATCATGCAGGTCTTTCTGGTTTGCCACAGCAACCAGATTTCAATTGCATACTAGAAAAATCATGGCCATTGGGGCCACTCCCTGAAGGGTTACACATACCTGTATTTAAGTTGTAATTCCCCTAAAACTAATTGCTTGAGAGTCTCTGTACCTGGTCACCCAAACAGCAATTCATTGTTAGAGTAGTCATGTATTATGGTGCATTGCCGGTTGCTGATTCATTTCTCTCTCCTCCAGGAGACAGTGTATGGCGATTACAAAGCGGTGATTGTGGAGGTGTCCGGTCAAGCTCACTACACTGGCGCAGCAAGCTTTACTCTGGAGAGTGATGACCCACTGAAGGACGGATTTCTACTGAAATAAAGTTCCACATTACATCTACTTTTGCCATCGAAGGGCATCTCTGTCATTATACTGAGCACTTGAGGTGCTTTACTAAGGTTAAGTCTGGGGGTGAATGTTCACCATTCAAAACATGACCCCCTATTCTGTGATTTCCCAATTATCTGCACGACAAGGGCTCATAAAGCATCAGCTCAGTAAATATCACATTCACCCATGGACTTTACCTTGGTGTATGCCCTAGTAACAAGGAGAGATGCACTTATTGTAACGCATTTGGATGAATCAATTTAGTAAAGCCGATGTATACATGAGCTAACCTGAATGATAACAGCATCTATCCTGCTAAACTCTCTTGCTTTAAGAATGCATGTATACAATATATTGGTGCTCATTTATATTCTATTTTGTCCTTTTTTCAAAAAGTCTTGCTTTTGTCAGACTTTGTGTAAATTGTCTCTTAGAGAGGTATTGTCATAAACCTTTATGATATAGCCACCAAATCGATCAGCTCTTACCAATAACTCTGAGTTCAATGAAAATGGAAGTGTTGACTTTTCACCACTCAGCTGATGACGACTATCGGGAGAGTCATTAATCCTCAAACAGGTTATGCAACCAGTTTTCCCGATAGGTAAGGGTCCCAGGGGTAGAAATTGCCACAAATATTTTTGCTGGGACCACCCCTTAAGACTAGTCTAGATAGGCACAACACTTGGCGGAACTGTATAAGTGCGATAGGATAGCATCATAGGAAAGCATTTTTAAGACCTTTTGTTTCCAATTCTTGCTTTCATAAGTGAAAAAAATCGACTCCTAACATTTTGCTCCTGCACATGTGAATAAGTGCTAAGCTAAACACTATTGTCCTCACAGTTTTAGCTCAGTGAGCTAACTGTGTGCAGAACAATAGTCAAGCAAACAAATATATGTGGCCATAGACAACAATGACACCAAAGATTGTCCAAGTAGCTTCTGGTCATGACCATCGACTATATTTGGAGTGAGGATCATTGAGAAGATCACATGAGCTTCAGAAACTATGATATCATACTTAGGCAATAAGGCATGCTGCAGATTTGAAAACACTAAATCTTTTTATTGGTATTGTTTTGGTGTGAGTATAGAATAACATCTTTACAGGGAACCTGTCGTCATGTTTGATGATGGAACAGGGAGTCTGGGCAGTTGTGTTAGATACTCGCGGGCACCCTGTCTTGTCTTAGAGTACCCCTCTCTACCTGTGCATAGTGTACAGCCGGTAGTCAGGGAGGTGCTGTGGTCCTCATGGAAGACTGAAGAAGAGTCTGAGAATCATTGGATATATGGCAAAACAGAGAACAGCAGGTAATACTTCTTTGCCCTCCCCTTCGGCCCTATGACTACTTTTATTTCAGTACTGGGGAGATGCTTTAAGTAGTGTGAGGGTTATGGCTTGAGAATAGGTCACATACAGACACAGATTAGCTTCTGAATAACAGCTTGGTTTGTTGGGCAAATGAAACAAAAATGTCCAGTTTGACTCTGCTTCAGCAGAATGTCAGAAAATACATGAAATATAAAGCCCTTTAACACTTTCCAATCCACTGTCTGAGGTGTAAAGACATTATGATTCAAGGCTCTACAGCTCCGATGTTGGAAGACATCCGTCGGGGTTCTCTTACTGTATATTGCCAGCCTGCTGTCTGAGCTTATCGAACGTGTCACCTCATGCAGTACTGGCTTTAGCCAGCAGATAGCGCCGTTGTATAATGACAGAAAAAGAGTAAGCCCCCTAGGAAAACCAGGATACAAATTGGATTGGAAATGGTTAAGTCAAACGAAAATTCATAGTCAGCCAGGGTGACCTCACCGGTATGCAGCGTTTGTTCCCAATATAGTGCTCATACAGCCTGCGCTGGTGAAGCTACCCTGAGGTTATAAGAGGCAGGAAGATATATGGGAGCGATCTACCCACTCAGGTCACTCCTAAATCCTGGACCCAAATTCTACTTAAATATAGAAACCACTCAATAACCTATTATTACTGGTATACAACTTTTCCAGTATTACATTACTGAAGCCACCAGCCTCCGTGACACATACAGTAATCCAATATTTGGATTATTACAGTATATTATAAATTCACTCCTTTATGATCCCTGAAAATGGAGCTCTTTCACAATGTAGGTAGCCTGCATGGGTTATCATTTTATTACATACTGACTTTACTAAATGTAGGTATAAAATATACCTGTGGAGACTAGATTATGGTGCCAACCATACCCATGGCCTCATAGTAGTTACTGCTAATACAGTGCCTATTCAAATATGACAGAGTAATGTAGATATACATATGCCATATTGCCCTATAATACAGCACATTTACCTGCACAGCTGTCTACACCTCTAACAGGACACCAGCAGCTGTGTAAATCGAGCTATCCCTTCCAGTTGGAGATCAGCAGCAGAGGAGATGGGTCGTACAGATACAGTCACAGATGCGTTGTATTGTGGCAGGCGCCCAGGACTGTCTCACTCAAATCCTGGACACTAGTATGAGGAGGGAAACATAGGGTCATCTTAAAGAGAGTTAAAGGTGTTTTATCACCGCGTATTATGCACGCGTGATACACTGTGAATTGAGGCAATGAACGTCAATGGACCACATAATACGCTCGTACAGCCCTCATTGAACTCTATGGATATGTGTGCATACGCAGAACTTAAGCAACCCATTGCGTAAGCCTAGCATTTGAAACGCTTGTTGCCTAGCAGAATGCTAATTAATCCCTGTATATGCTTATTTCCCAGCCTGCGGTTTTTTTTCATGCGTGTATGGAAACGTGGTTTCATATGCAGCCATACCTGGGCAAAAAAAACTGCATACGCACTCAGAAGCCTGGAAATAAGCTAGGAATACGCAGGGTTTGAATCACAGTGTTTTGCGCATTCGCCCGTGGACATGAGCCCTTAGGGCCGCAAGCATGAACTGCATTACTCTATTCAGTTGTATATTTTGTATGACTCCTGTATGCCATTTGTTTCTTAAAATGTAGTATTGTGTAAGGCATGGCAAATATGTAACTTAACCTGTCATTACTGCTTTATTTCTAGCCATATGCTAGAAGCTTGTGATATGTGGTCAAATAGAAATATATCTTTTGAAGACCTATAGGAGGTTTCCAACCTGTATCAGTGGTTCCCACAATGTTTTGGGCCAGGAAACTACAAACCAGTCTGAGACGACAGCAAGGAACATAAAACTTACCTAACTTTTCAGATAGCGTATGCTCATTTAATAGCCTGCTTATGTCTCATCAATTGTATAATATACCTACTTTCATTAGATTTATTTTTTTTAATTGTACTACTGTATATCAAAGCTGAAGCTCTGCCATTGGCTGCAGCAGCTTGTGAGCTTCTGCAAATGGGCTGTTGCAGCCTGTAAACATGAAGTCACGTGGGAGAATTGGAGCAGTACTGTGGGTGACTGCAGGAAGCCAGGAGAGGTGAGTATATGACTGTCTATGTTCTTGCAGGGGGAACATAGTTTTGAGAAGAAAAAAAAAACATCTCGAACAATTCATTCAAGTCATTATTGATCTGCAGCGATTTCAAGCTGTTGGCCGCATACCAGCCGAGGAAACTGTGTAGGACCCTACCCTGAAGTTGGGTCCATCATCTGAGGCACGATGCAGCCTTATATGGCCCGCTTATGGCTCTATTATATGGAACTGTTGGGACTTTGTTTTTGGGCCTTTCTCCATAATGAGAGACCGCCTCCCAAACTAACGGGAACCTCCCAGATTGGTTTAAAAGGCAGAAACAATCTTCACCTCACGTGGCAGAGTATTAAGACAGCAGTATGTAGTCCTAAACGCTTGCTCACGACCTGATGGTTGCGAGTTCAATCCCCGCGTGGTTCAGGTAGCCCGCTCAGCCTTCCATCCTTCCGAGATCGGTAATAAATTACCTGAAAGCGCTGCAGAATAAGTTGGCTTTTACCTGGGACAGTTTGGGAAAACTCAAGAGGGTTGCTCTTTTAAGGACTCCTCTAGAGTCTAACAGTAGAGATGGGCATCGACTTGCATCTTTTCAGTATAAGTTTTCACAGAGCGCAACTGGATAAGCTCTCCTGTGGATGCTGTGCTCCCCTGCTTTCCCAGCCTCATGGGATCCTTCTCCTGCAGGTGAGAGAACCTTTCAGTTGTAGAGTGCTCCCTGTGTTGCTGAACCTGAACCGGGATTTTGCTGTGTGTGACCTCTTGTTTTATTGGTGCTTCTGTCAGAAAATGGAGTTCAGGTGCGTGCCAATCTGGGTGCTCTTTGACTTTTTATTTTCATTGAAATCCTGATCATTAGGATCCATTTTTACTTTGACTTTAGTTAGGAGTTCTTAAGTGACAAGCTATCTACACGAATCCTCCTAAATTCCCAGTTTAGAGCTCTGTGTAATAGACACTCTGCTTAGGCTTGTCCTAAGGTAGCATTATTCATCATGTAATGCTTTGGTGTAATATTATATGTTCTTAAAATCATCATCTGCTCTTTTTTTTAAGATCCTAGGAACGATAAAGTGAGTGCTATTGTCTGGATATCTGCAATAGAGCAACCAGTACAGCAAGGGCCACCTGGATCCTCAGGGCTTTCAAGCTGGCAGATATTTCTGTAGAGTTAGAACGTCCATCTGGTTGTGTGGCATGGTTTCAACTTCAGGACTGGAATATACCAATACTTTCCTTAATCAAATCCGTAAGGGCTCCCACCCACTGGCGTTTTTTTCTCCACTGCGCTGCGAGAGTAAGTGAAAACTTCCGCAGAGCAGTGCGAGAAAATCGCTGCGATATCGCTGCGACAGCCTTTTCAATGGGGCCAGCGGCAGCAGCGCTAGCCCCATTGAAAAGATATGGAGAATGCCGCGGACTTCTGCCACAGCTGTGACAGGAGTTTCCTTCATCCCCGCGGGGATGAAGGAACCCTCTGTGACAGCTGTCACAGCTGTGGCAGAAGTCAGCGGCATGCTATCCCATTGCTTTCAATGGGATCGGCACTACTGCCGATCCCATTGAAAGCAGTGGTTTCTGACAAGCCCTGCAGAATGATTATCGGAGAAGGGCTTGAAATATAAGCCCTTACCCGATAATCATAAAAAAGTGGTTTTAAAAAATAATAAAGTTACTCACCTCTCCTGCTGTCAGCCGCGTCCTCCGGCTGGCTCCCCGGCACTGCTACTGAGCTCTTTCAGCAGACGGGGATTTAAAAATCCCCGCCTCCTGAAAGGGCTGTGCGGATTGGCTGAGGGCTCAGCCAATAGCAGCTACTGCTTAGCTATTAGCTGAGCGCTCAGCCAATGGCAGATAGCTCTTAGCTATTCATTCATGAATAGCAATATCTTAGCTATTGAGAAGACTGGCAATGTCGCAGCGATATCCCAGCGATTTTGGGATATCTGCCTGCATTTTTCTCGCACTGCGATGTGAGACTTTAACTTTAGAATCGCATCGCAGTGGAGAAAAAAAACGCCAGTGGGTGGGAGCCCTTACTCAGCTTCTTGGCGTTTTGCTAGTACTTGGTTGGTGGATTCTCCAATCCAGTGAGCTATTAGCGGGCAATAGATTAGTACTTCAGGCTATCAACCCCTCCAGTTATTAATCTAGTTTAGTCTCTCATGGATGCGGTAATGGATGTAAGGGAAACAACAAGGTTTTCCATGAACCCATGATGGCAGCTCTACTATCCCCCTTACTGCTGAGTTGTTAAAGAGATTCTGTCACCAGAATGGTCGATTCTAAGTGGGCACCATAATGCTCCTTGCAACACGATACAGAACCTAGCTTTGTAAAGATTAGATTGATCCTTACTGTGAAAACGCACTTATATTCTCTTGCCATGTATACAAACAGACCCGCGTGGGGTTACAGAGGTGGGCCATCTGAACCCCAAGTCACAGCCTCCTACCCCCTTTCACATCCCCTCCGCTGCCTTCCCTTGCATTATGTGGCCCTCATCCCCAGCCTGAACAACAGGGTAACCATATTGACACAGTGTCAGTATTTACCCTGCAGCAATATGTGCTTCACCGCTGGCTCCTCCAGGAGCAAGCACTAAGGCTATTAACTGCCAGGCGTGATGCTCTACAATGCCCTGGTTCCAGTGCATTCACAATCCACCATGGAGGTTGAGGTGTAGGTTTCAGTGGTTTGGGCAAAAAAAACATCATTTTAAGGCTGTATTCAAATGGTTATATTTGAAGTGTGCTTAAAACCGTACCGGAAAAACAGAATGTGGTTTTATGCTGATTCACGCATTCCACGTCTGCATGATAAAACTTGGTATTGTATGTTGCATCATGGAATAACATGGGTTCGTATGCTGTCCGCATGTAGTCCGTTTTATTAACAGACCACATGGATGGAAAAAATGCTAGTGTGCTGGAGGCCTAATGCTGAGGATCCGCAGTATCTGAAGTCAACGTCTTCAAATGCCCAATTCCAAGCCACATTCATTCTGATTTTAGATAAGTACTGACAATGGCATTATTCACGAAAGAAAGCAATGGACCGTAGGTGCAACCCTTATAATATAAGGCACATTTAGACAAAGGGAGTAAACAGATGCTGTTTTTTTATTAAATGCTTAACAGCCAGCATATGACGCGTTTTGGGGACACAGCCCTTTCTTCAGAAATGGCTGGATAAAATACAGTAATGCTTCTGCAGCGGATCTAACCGCATTCTGAAGCAAGAAGAACTGGCAGGTTCTCTGATTGGCTGCAGCAGTCATGTGCTTCTGCCCAGCTGGTTTACATGAAAGCCACCACCATGTGCTTCTGCCCAGCCGGTCTACCTGGAAGCCACCACCTAGCAAAGGAGAGTATCTCCTCGTTTTTGTTATTTTAGGTAGGCCCCAGCTGGGGGATGGAGTTTTGCTTTAGACTTCTTACACACGGGCGACAAAGTTGCGAGATTTTGTAGCGTTGCTACAATGCTAAAAATTGTATGTATGAGAAGCCCATGCTTTCCTATGGGCTACTTCACACATGCGATGTTTCGTAGCATGCTACAAAACAACACAAAAACCTCACGGGTTCCGCTATATGCACGCGAGTCGTGTGGTTTTGTAGCCCATGTTTCTCTATAGAGCCTTCCTCCCTGTTGCATTGCATCGCACGAAAACGTGATTGTCGTGCTGTGCAATGCAACTTTGACAGTAGCAAATCCTACTGTCAAAGCTAAAATTTAGACCCTGGCTGCAGAAAAAAACAAAACAAAACACACATACATCACCTGTCCCGCGCTTTCAGACCGGCCATATCTTCTACCTGGGCCTCCGGCAGTGATCATCTTCTCTTCTGCCCGGGGATTCAAAAATCCTCGCCTCCTGTAAACGCTGGCTGTGATTGGCTAAGCATCAGCCAATCACAGCCAGCGCTTCCAGGAGGTGGGGATTTTTGAATACTTGGCCAGAAGAGGAGAAGATGCAGCCGGGCTGACAGCGCGGGACAGGTGAGGTATGTGCGGTTTTTTTTGTTTTTTTTTCTTCAGCTACGGTGTATTTTCGGGGAAGGGCTTATATTTCAAGCCTCCCCCAAAAATCCTTGCCTGTGGTGCTACAAAGTCGCGTGCCTTTGTAGCACCACATGCGACTTTGTAGCGCTACAAAGTCGCGGTATCTCCGTGAGAAATAGCAGCAATATCATACGGACCAGCGATGTGATTTTCTCGCAGTGATGCCGTGTCGCCCGTGTGAACGAGGCCATAATGACATAACCCTTCAAAGAGTAAGCACCCTCTTCAGTAGTTCCCAGTTAAGTTCCGACCCCGTCCCGCCCCTACCATTGCAAACTGGAGAGGGGGCAGGAGGTCAGTGCACTGCTCCTGTCCCGCCCTCTCCCCCTGCAGAAAGGGACAGCGTATATCGGCAGGGCGTGAAAACCCAGTTGATATACGCACGTCTGAATAAGCCCTTAGGCCGCCTGCAGACGGCCGGGTCGGATCCGGCTGCGAGAATTCTCGTAGTGTGAGGGTATATATATATATTGCCATATGTGTTTTTTATGCTTTTATACCTATATGCAAGTTTTATTCAATTCCAAATGAGAAAAAACTTAAATGTCACCTTACATCAGATATCCCAAGGCTTTGCAAGAAGATGTTCTAGAAATTCAGAGAAGATACCGAACCAGACGCAAGGACGCATGTACTTGGCTGTTTTCCCAGAAGCCCATATCAAGATGTTCAACCATGTACATAATTTTCACTGTCTCAGTCCGCAAATCCGGACTGCCCATATATGGTTATGAGCCCATCACCCCCTAGTGGTGAGAGGGCAGAGGGTATAAGATCTCATGTAATCTGTAATAAAGTGCGCAGTTTTTTCTCCTGTGTGAGGAGCTAGACCAGACTCCTGTGTGTGGTGTCTCTTCTTACGGCCGGCAACGGGGCAAGTGGGGTGGGCCGGATTGGTGTTGCACTTAGAATTTTAACCCTCATAGTAGCGGGACCTGACCTGAGCGTCTGCAGAGAGCAGCGCGGGCACTCACCTGTCCCGCGGCCCCGGCTCTTTCGTGTGCCGGCTGCCGGCGCATGCGCAGGGCGGAGCCGGTGGCCGGTGAGTGACGTTTCTGTGCGGGGCTCTGCGAGCGTCGCACAGAAATAGAGCATGCCGCGATTTGTTTGCCGCGCGAGATTTCACGCGGCCAAATTGCGGCCGTCTGCCTAGGATTGCATTTGTTAACGCAATCCTATGGCAGCTCCCAGCGGCGGAAATCTCGCGGGAAATCCCGCCGCGGAATTTCCGCCCGTCTGCAGGTGGCCTTTGAAAAATCACTCTATGTCCTGTTTTTGTGCACAAGGGTATGAGAGAAAGAAGAGGGAAGTTCTCCACACTTCTAAGGATTTTATATCGCCAGATGGAACAAAACAGTCTAGCAAAGTATTTCCAAAACTTGGATTATGGATTTTAATATTGCCAAAAAGGATATAAAAATGACCTGACAATCATGTCAGATTCACATTTCGGCAATGTACATATATGAACCTGACATGATTATATCCTTTTTGGCAAGATTAAAATTCATAATCCTAGTTTTGGAAATACTTTGCTGGACTGTTTTGTTCCATCTGGCGATATAAAATCCTTATAAGGCCTTAGTCAGACGGGCGTTTTTTCACGCGATTTGCGGATCGCATGACGGATGCGCATCCGCAAATCGTGTGACCGATGCCCGAAAATCTGCTCCTAGCCGCGTTTTTATTAGAAACTCATACCCCCTTCACACCCACTGCAGGCCGGCCGCGCGGAACTCCGGCTGCCGGGAGCAGGTGAGTATGTATATATTTTTTATTTTAACACTTTTCTGGATGAATTGCAGGGAAGGGCTTATATATTTAAGCCCTTCCCAACAATTCATCCCACGCACGCCGGCAGCCCATTGCTTTCAATGGAGTCGGCTGTATTGCTGACTCCATTGAATTCAATGGGCAAACATCGTTCTTTTCTGCCACAGCTGTTACAGCTGTGGCAGAGAAGAATGATTTGTCTTCTATATGTTCTCAATGGGGTCGGCGCTGCTGCCGCCGGCCCCATTGAGCGCATATAGTGAAGAGAACAGGAATCGCAGATAGGTGCGATCTGCGATTTCTGTTCTATAATTTATCGGACGAGCGCATAAAAAGCGCTCATGTGTCCGATACCATTGCAAAGCAATGGTTTTAAAAAATCGCCGGACGCATGCGCAAATCGCGCAAAAAAACGCCTGTCTGACTAAGGCCTAAGTGCGGAGAACTTCCCTTTTCTTTCTCTCATACCCTCTGCATCACACACACCCTCAAGGTGTAGGGTCTGGAATTCTCCTGCTGCACTCCAATTCCTGGATGTCCTGTGGGTTGTAAGGCCTCCGAATATAACAGCGGATGAGGATTCTGGGTGCTGTCCAGTTGGGTCCTCCGACAAGGACTTCCCTATCGGCGAGCCCTTTTCCTTACAACTGTGTGCACGAGACATAGTGCACTGTTTTTACTTGTCCAATTGCAGGCGCAGCCTTTGTGACCTCACTGCCCCTGATTATACACCTATTTTATAGCGCTTCTCACACAATAGCCTATGTAATGTGCAATTCTAGTTGTGTCCGAGAATTTTGGGCACAACTTGCTCGCCGCTATGTGAATACAGCTTTATCCAAAGTGCACGCTTATTGCCAAGGACAGTCAGGATTCTGTGAATGGTAGTGGTATAGCGGCCAGGAAGATCCCTGCAGGCTAATCTTTATACTCGCAGGTGTAACTCTGCTTGTGATGCATAGGTGGAGCCACTGTGGCAGAGCAGCCTCTGAAAGAACCTTGTAGGATGAACCAATCGCCGGCAATTGTGTTTTATCGCAACTTGGTTGGACCTTAGGTGTACAGTGAGGTTCCCCAACCCTTGCTAAAGGGGTGTTCCCGTCCCAGCACTGCCTGGCTGAGATAAGAACCCCATGGTTGGTTTCCCGACCTCTTAATTGGCATCCTTATGCTGTTTCCGTAACACCCAGTGAGATGGTTGACAACCCAGTTGTGGTTTCCCATGTTATCCAAGAAGTGTTGAGATGGGAATACCCCTTTAAGGTGACTTGGATTTGGGACAAAATTCTGTCCCTTCGCCAAGAGGGGAGGACGGTATATTACCTGTAGTTGTTCTCTGCTGCCTCTCCAGTCTGCTGGTTTCAGTCCCTGTTTATGGTTATCAAAGATGGCTGCAGCAATTTTCTATCTATGGTATGTAATGTCCACTGCTCTAAGATTGGCTGTACTGAGGACATAAGCAGCTCTGACCAATCAGAGAGCAGGTATAGTGTATTAGTAGTCTAACATTACCAATGTACTGTGTGGATTAAGTAGTCTGAAGATTGTCAGCTATCTTGCACCAGTGGATCACCATAGAAGAACAGCTGGAGGTAATGTACACCCTTCAGATTCAAAAATTTGCCCCGAAAGCAGAGGGTCACTTTAAGGAGCACCTGTTGGTTCTGCAATAAAGTTTGCCTGCACCATCTATGTCCTGTAATGAGGGGCCCCTCTTACCTGTTGGCAACCACTGCTACAGTCTTCTGTATAGGATCAGTAAATCTGCCTGCATCTCTCTGCCCATTCAGCTTTACCACCTAAAGCCCTAAGTGCCAGCACATGTTTCCCAGTCCCTCTCCATTCCTGGTTGGCAGCTGCAGGGTTAAATCCCCCCCATTCTCTGTGCGTAAAAGAACCAAAGCAGAGATTCTGTTTCCATGGTAACCTGTGACGTCTCCGGCGCTATAGAACGCGGACCCGGGCGAGAACTCCGGCTGAGCATCCCGGGCGCAGGGAGCAGCGGCCTGAGGGATGCCTCCACCCAGCCCCGCCGCGACCCATGGAGCTCCCCCTGGCTCTGATGAGCAACCTGACTGGCGCCGGATCAGCGGCCGCAGCTGGAGGAAGAGACGGCGCCGGCACCGCTGCTCCCGGGAGTAATCGCAGCTCCACCGAGCAGGAGGAGGCCGGGGGGAGCGCTCTGCTACACGGGGTGGCCGTGGCGTGTCAGGCGCTGCTGCTGCTCGCCATCTTCCTGCTCTCCTGTCTGGGCAACTGCGCTGTCATCCTGGTGATCAGCAAGCACCGGCAGCTCCGCACTGTGACGAACGCCTTCATCCTGTCCCTGTCCCTGTCCGACTTCCTGACTGCGCTGCTCTGCCTGCCCTTCTCCTTCGTGCTGCTCTTCTCCCGCGGGGGCGCCTGGCTCTTCGGGGATCGCTTCTGCTTTGCCAACGGCTTCTTCAATTCGTGCTTCGGCATCGTGTCCACCCTCACCATGACCCTGATCTCCCTGGACCGCTACTACGCCATCGTGCGGCAGCCGCAGGAGAAGATCGGGCGCACCAGGGCTGTGCAGCTCTTGGTGGCCGCCTGGCTCACTGCCTTGGGCTTCTCCTTCCCTTGGTACCTGTTGGCCAAGGAGCAATGGGTGGTCCATAAGAAGGGCTACTACCACTGCATGTACGTATTCCACTCAGCAGGGTCCAGGCTGGGGGCGGCCTACAGCATCTCCCTGATTGTCCTCTGTTACCTCCTGCCCTTCGGCCTCATGTGTTTCTGCCACTATAACATCTGTAAAGCGGTGAGGCTGTCGGAGATCCGGGTCCGACCGGTGACAACCTATGCTCACCTGCTGCGCTTCTATAGTGAGATGAGAACGGCCACCACTGTGCTCATCATGATCGTCTTCATCATCTGCTGTTGGGGACCCTATTGTGTCATGGGCCTGGTGGCGGCTGCTGGGGACTACCCATTCACACCGCTCATGGACACTGTGGCCATATGGATGGCATGGGCGAATGGTGCCATCAACCCGCTGATCTATGCGATTCGCAACCCTAATATCTCCATGCTGCTTGGTAGGAATCGAGAGGAAGGATACAGGACTAGGAACATTGCAGCCTATCTGTGTACGCAGGGTCAGAACAGAGAAGTCAGAGGAAGGGCTGACCCCATTCGGGATCGATACGGTAATCGTCATGGACAGGGCAGTAGGGTCTCCTCCTCCAGTCCAGCTAATGGTGGGGATTTGGCTATGTGGGCCTGCAAGAACCCTACCGTGCTGTTCTGCCGGGATGGACAACCGGACACCATGTCTGAACCAGCTGGCATAAAATCTGAGACTGTGGATACCAGCCTATGATGAACCCACTGTTGGTGCCTATTGGTCTTAGGCAGTGAACTCTATTTGCAGGCTTTGAGATCAACCAGTATTGGAGCAAATGATTTAGAAAAGGAATTGCCAAAATGTCACTAACCAGAACCAATGGTGGTGACTGGAATAAGACTGCGGGTGGCAGGGGTTATATTGTATTGAGTTTTCTTTGTGACCCAATTGAGAATTGGTGACCATGACCAGGAAGCTGATAGACCATGGTGCCAACATATACTGAGCTGTGATCCCAACTGTATCCAACTTGTATTTCTTAAAGGGGTTTTCCATTATAGTATTGTAAACGTCTCATTGTGGGGTCCAATTGGCAGATCCCAAGAACAGTTCCTGGTGGAGCGATGGCTCTACATGTGACGTCACTGGGCGGGAGGTAAAGTAACTCAAGGGTTTTTCTGTGGAAATCTGATGTTCTGCACGTTTCCCAATCCCAAGATTAGAAAAATGACGACACATGCCATCAATAGGCTGTATAGCTGGCCGTAAATGCCAACATATCCAGTTTAGTTATTTTGGATGACTTACCATTCTTGATTCTCTATTAGAAAGCAAGTTATGAGGGGTTGAAGTGGCCTTGAAATAAAAACATGGCTGCCTAGCTTCACCTCTGTTACTGATCGCCTCACCAACTTCTCCCATCCGTCTCATTGGCCTTTTTTCATATAGAGACAAGCTAGTCCAATGTAAACCTGGAGTAGTTGCCTATCTTGACCAATGTTTTTCAGTTGTTGCCAAATCTGTGTGCCTATGGCCCCTTTAAAGAGAACCTGTCATCAACTATAAGCGCCATAAACAAATGGTGCTTATAGTTTAGGTGACGTGGAGTCCGGGGAGTCTCTTCATAATCGCCTGGTCCCCGTTCCTGTGGTCTCCCACCTAGATGTTAACACGCACATAGCGAGTTTGATTTATTTTTCAGACGGCTGTTCGCACACAGTCCCAACCATCTCTATGGGAGTGCATGCACATTGCCTTCTGAAGAGTCACGCTTGCTGTGCTTACTTTGCCGGGTAACACTGTATGAACAGCGAACCAGATGAGAACCGGACTCCACATCACCTAAACTATAAGCACCATAACTTAGTTTATGGTGCTTGTAGTCGATGACTGGTTCCCTTTAAAGAGGTCACAAATGCACCAAAAAGAAGCAGCATTATCTCCCTCAGAGCAGGAAATCTCAGCACAATCTTTAGCACCATTCCTGCACACACTGCCATGCTGCTCTATATATGCCATCCAGCTGATCACCCCTGTGCTCCGCATTTCCTCACAGTCTCACTATTAGCACGTTAAACTGGACAACCTCTTTAAAGACGCAGTGAACATAAAGACATGGCAGATAGTGGGGGTCACGCATAAAAGTGTCTGTGCCATAAATGTCACAAGCAAGCTAACAAAATATGTGCCAAATTTTATAGCAACTTTATGCATTAGACCGGGTTCTAAAATCCCCTTTGTGTCCCGTGCTTTAACTTGCTAGAACGGGTCACTTTAGGGCATCAGTTGCATGTGCTTAGAAGCACAAGCCAGTAGGTGCACCTGCACATTCAGAGCGCTTTTTCTCGTGTGAGGCGCTAAAAAGCATCTTGTTTGCTCATTAACCCTTCGTTCACATCTGTATTTGGGCTGCTATTTACTTGTTCTGCCATGGGAACAGGAATATGAAATCCTTGTTGGGAAAGAATCCATTCTATGACCGTAGCGGACAGCACGCATTGACGGTAATGAGGTCTGTCTGCCTCCCATGTCGCCCTTTGGGATATTATGACGAATCTGTGCCAAAACCTCAGATGGGGGTGTGAAGGGGACAATGTGGTATCATCCTAGGACCTTACCGACTGTACAGTATATTAACATACAGGGTTGCATTTTGACGGAGCCCAAAAAATGCCTTATTAGGTTTATCTATAGAGGGTCTGTCCTGGAGATGGATTGCCGTTGATGATGACTGCAACACATGTCATGAGGGAGGCAGTGACCGCTTCACTGGAATTCTATACTGTAGCTATGATGGACGGTATGTGACGGACACATATATGAGGTAAAACTGCAGGCGGCGTAGTGATATAAGGACCACGTCCCTCAGACGCAGCCATATTGTAGCGACATTCCTGTATATTACTGTGTTGGGTTTGGATATTGTAGATGGTGGTGGTAGATGACCGCAAATTTTGACCTCTTAAAGGAGCACTCTGGCAATTCCATTTTTGGGGCCTGAGGGGGCGCTGTGTGACTAATTCTAAAAGGGAGTTCTTGAACTATGCATTACTTCCTCAGGCCCCGCATTAGGCGTATCGCCATGTGTCCGGTTTTCTTTTCCCCCAGAGTATTTCTTTAACTAGTTGTCCTAAATGGTAACAACAATCACACTTGGGTCATGGCTCATATATTTTGGTCACCAGTCTTATCAATTCCATCAAGTGCCAAAGGCAAAGATGATTTCCCTGCTCTGAAACTGGCCATAGACATTATGTGTGGACGCAGCGGTGCCCGAACCACATTCACATCCTGACAGTGTGCCGACAAATGTTTGGTAGAAATGTGACCCACTGAAGGATGCAGGAAGCACAAATGGCCATTAATACAGGGTCAGCGAAGGAAAAGTAGGCCCCACCATACTCCTACGAAAGCTGACTGAAAGAAAATCTGCCTGTGTTGCCCATAGCAACCAGTCATAGCACAGCTTTTATCTCTTAGACTGCTGAGGTAAAATGAAAGCTGCGCTGTGATTGGTTGCTATGGACAACACAGACTGGTCTCCTTTTAGTCAGCTTTCATAGGAGTGCGGTGCCGGCCTAGTTTTCTGTGGCCCTCCTGTACTAGAAACTTTAGGTTCTAATTGAAGTATTAGACAAAAAATGAAGACAGCTTATTTTTGCTTCCGTTCACAATTTTCACCATCTTTGCTTGCTTTCAATTAATGGAAAAGTCTCCATGACAATCTATATTGCTGATACAGCGGCTTGTTACCAGACAGTTCTCATACACTTTAAGGGGGCTCTGTCACACGAACATATCTGCGCAATGAATTTATTACGCAGTGAATAGAACCCATTGATTCCAATGGATGTATTCACATGTGCATATTTTTTCACGCGATGTTCGATCATGTAAAAAAAAAAAAAAAGGACAAAAAAAACCCAGCATGTCCTATTTTGCTGCGTACTACACACTGAAAAAGGCCGTTGAAGTGAATAGGGCAGCGCAAATATGCTGGCATATTGAATTGCATATTTGCACAGCAATTCAAAAAAAATAAATAGCATCACACTTTTATGTACATGCGAGTTCCATGCAAGTGTAACGCATTCCTGGTCCTGTAGGCAATTTTTACATATGTGAAAATCTCGAGTGCAATACGATTTTCTCGCAAAACATATCACACTCACATTAAAATCGCGGATTTGCAAGTGTGATATTCGCACTCACCCATGTAAATGCACCCTTAGGGCACTTTCACACAGGTGGAATGGTTCGGGACTGTGTCAGCGTCACTTCCGATTCCGCCCCAGCAGGGTCATTACCCATCCGCAGTAGTGTTGGCTTTCATGCGAGCGCTATTTCCACAAGTAGCCATTTAAGTGCTTTGTCTCGCCCACTACTCCACTACAATCCAGGCAGGGGTTCAGTTCTGGACAGCCCATGGTCCTTCAGGACCACCCAGCCGCAGTTTCTGCACCTCTGGCCAGACAATGAATGCTACATCACTAGTGACGTAGCGTACAATGTCCTACATGTCACAATGATGGCAGACTCTGCAAAAGTGCCCCAAAGGGGGGGTCTTGGGACCACTTATTGGAATAGCAGGAAGCAAGATCCATGGTGAAATTGGTGGCCGTGCTGCGTTAGTACATTGGGCTTATGTGTTCTGGAGTGCGACAACCCCTTTAATGGGTTACTTCCGTAGAACCGTTTAATGTCTATGGCCAGCAATGGGAACATGAAAGCCCTCATGTTATACAGAATAGAATACAGCCATATCGTCAGCACTGTGATGTTTAGTAATGAGCGGATGGCTCCCATAGTGTTATATTAATGTCCATGATGTATGTAATGGGGGTTACACAGCTACTATCACCCAGGTAGATTACGTTTCTTTCATGTACTGATGATTAGCTCAGGCAGCCATTGTTCGTGGTTTGATGCATCTGTGCCGTTTCAGGAGAATCGTCCACAAGCTTCTTACTATAAGTTCTGGAACCCACCTTAATATCGATGGTATATCCGCCATAGTCCGCCTCAGCAGCCCTTTATTGTACACACAGGCACAGCTTTGTACATACAAGGAGGGCTGTTCTGGTACTGCAGCTCCATTCCCTACACTTAAAGGGGTCTGAGCTGCAGTGCAAGAAGCTGTTCAGAGGAGGCGCTGTACTATTGCATACTATGTACGGCCTTGACACTCTCATTCATACTGCAGTTCGTTTGCTGATCAAACCCTTTTTAAAATCCATTTCTTCTGAAATTATCTTTAAAACATTACTATGCTTATTTTGTGCCAATGACAAGAATTCTATATTATGTTGAAAGGGTTTTTGGCTTTACATAAATCTCCTTATCTAAATATGAAGGTCTACAACTTTATAATGTACTTTCTCTTGGTTCATCGCCATTAGTAACAGTTTGTTGTCAGTGAATGACAATACTTCTGTTTTCACGTAAAGGCTAATCTGTTAGGCTGCTATTACATGAGCGCTAATGGCGGCCACTAGAGCTCGCGTTTTCCGGACAATTGCCAGGCTGCACCTGCAAGCAAATGCAGCCTGGCAATTAGCAATATTACAAGAGTGTTAACAGTACCTATGTAACAGCAACCATAGCCCCGCTGTCAGCTGACAAGTGGATACAGTTGGACCCAGTCTACACAAAGCTTCACAAAGTTGCCTGTAGCTGTTGCAGCCAAGCCATAAATTACTGCTTAAAACCATGTCAAGTACAGGCACATGACAGCAATTAGTGATTACCCACCTTTGGTTTCCATGCCAGTTTGTACAGGCACCATAAGTCAAAGGCTATGGAAATCTTTATGCATGAAAAATAAATATACATATATCTTACTAAGTCCCTGCAGAAAAAAATGGTGCCCTTATGTGTTTTTCTTTTCATGCACTCGGGTTTGCAGGCTCTCCTACATTCAGTCAGACTCTGTCAGATTCCCATGTTGTAAAAAACTAGTAGATTTGGGCAGCTGCTACCAATGAGTTTAGCTCACAGAGCATTGTCCAAACTTGATATAATTGTATCCACTTCTTTGTAGATGGGCAAAACTCTGTATCTGCAGGTTGTGAGCGAGAGGGTTCTTTCCCACAAGCGTATATCGGACGGCCGATATACGTTATTATCTGGGGCGTAGAAGCTCATGAACAAGCACACAAATTAGCGTTTGTGAGCCCACTCACACAGTATGGGCCCCGGCGCATATTCTCTAAGGTCACCATGCCGTCGCCCCTTACCCCTCACCCCTCCCTCTCTATCGCAGGCTCACCTCTGCTCTCCTCCTTACTCGTTCTTTACACTGGGAGGGGGCGGAGCTAAGCACCATCCCGCCTTCTCCCTTTGATGGCTATGAACAAGGTGTGGGAGCTTAGCTCAACCCACTTCCCACCCCTTGTCTGCAGCCAGCAATGGGAGGAGGTGGAACGGGCTGGCGCTTAGCTCCGCCCGCTCCCATTACAAAGAACAAGCAGGGAGGAGAGCCTGCACGGGGGAAGGAGAGCAGAGGGAGGGAGTTTAGCAGCCACGCTGTTAAACTTCCACCTCCAGCCGCTGTCATTGGCTCCCATAGAAGCTCATGCCGCGGCCGATGTATTCCAGCCCAAAAGATAGTTCCAGGACTATCTTTTGGCCTCAACGTAAAAACGCCTGGTGCTATATTGGCCGGCCAGCCGGGCGCTTTTACGTCTCTGGAATAAGGCCATGTGATCTGATGCATTGAAATCCAATGCATCAGAAAACGTCCGGCCGATATACGCTCGTGGGAAAGAGCCCTCAGCATGTAAACAAGTGTTCTCATTCACCAAAGCAAACTAATATCTTGAAAACGGTGAGGAATTGAAACCAAGTATATTAGAAAGTTGTAGAACTTTTCATTTGCATAGCGATGAAGCTTTATATAACCAGAAAACCGTGATCTAAAATTTGTGGCTCTCGAACTGTTCTAGAACTACAACTCCCAGCATGCAAAAACTGGAATGCCATAGGTTGAAGACCACTGTTTTGAGATATACTTGAAATATAGTCTATTCTGCCAACAACTTACAGAAGACTGTTAGTTCTTATCCGGCTTGGGAACATATAGCAGGGGGCCCTGTGCAGTCTTCGTGTTACGTTGGTGCAGTAATACTTTTGCTCTCTACAGAACAGCTACAACGTTCATTTCTCAAATCTTCTGTCATTTAGTCACATATTGATGTAGACAAGGGTCCGTAAGCTGGGAGGCTTGATGGTGGAACTGTAGACTTATTTTGTTGTGATGAATCCGGTTAGCTTCACTGTATGCAGATTGCAGCTAGCTTCAAGCCTTAACATTGTTGCCAGCCTCTTCTTAAAAGGGTTGTCCAGAGTTTTAAAAACATGGCAGTTTTCTTGTAAAATAGTGCCACAGTTGGTCACAGGTTGTGTTTGATATTGCAAGCTCATCCCCATTTATTCCAGTGAAGCTCAGCTGCAATATCAGACTTACCCTGTGAACAGAAAAGCAGCCAAGTTTTCACAATCTTAAGACCAACCCCTTTAACTTGGCAACAGTATCGCCATTTAATATGTACATGTTTGAATTGAGAAATGTACTTGTTTACAAGTTCTTTGTAATAGGTCTTTGAGTTTACACATCTCTTAAAGGGGTTTTCCAGGAGTTAACTATTGATGACCTATCTTCAAGACCGATCAGTAGATCAGAACTCCCTCCCCCGGTGATCAGCTGTTATCAGGACAGTTGGCAGTGCAGAGCACAAAGTTCCAGTTTAATTAAGTGGGAGCAATTGCCTGCATTATTAACCTGGGCGGCTGCAATGTGGACGGAGCGGTCTATGGGCCTGACCTCATCTGATCACTGGGGATCCTAAGTGTTAGGCCCCAGCAGATCAACTATTCACATATTTGGAGGATAGGTCATCAAGAGTTAAGTCCCAGAAAACCGTTTACGAATTATACTGCACAAGAGAATGACTAACACAGTCTGCTTTAAGTGATCAGATAAACTAACAGTTTTAGTGCTTTGTATCATGTGTAAAGAAACCAAGAACCTAATGGTATATGGTTGATGCAGGTAAAAGTTGTATGAGGGTATATAAACAAGAGGATTAGAGAAACCTTTGCAGTGACACAGCCCCGATTCAAGAAACTGCACAACTTTTATAGACATTCTGTCACTCTCATCTTTGTTGCAAACTTTGTTTTCCCAGGAAAACAACTTATCATCTATCCGCATTATCTGATTCGGTGGGAGTCCAAATGCACTGCTGCTTCATTCATCTATCTGGGACTGCTGAAGAGAAATGAAGTACAAGTGCTCACCTATCTATGACAGGCCCATAGAAAATTAATGGAGTGGCAGTGCGCATCCCTTCATTTATATGGAGACACTTGGGACTCCAATCCATTAAACCCTCAACAAGCAGACAATTTTTACCTATCTTACAGATATGTGATAAGTTCTTTTTGTGGAACAACCCCCTTTAAATGTCAGTGGTTTCTTTATTTGCACTTTGAGAATTGAGGTAAGTTGTCCATTGTCTGTAACTCCCATAAGCATTAAGGGCAATGATAAAGCACAAGAACCTTGCATAATGTATTTCTCTTAACAGTTTCCCCCCTGATAAGGATGAGATGCCTTAAAATTTGTTACTGGGCTTCAGTTAGCATTAAGGGAAGACATTTTTCGGCACTTAAATGCCAGTATTTTTCTTGTACAGTATTTAAGAAACAAAAAACTTTTATTGAACTTTTTAACTGTTTGTGAAAAGTGAATATATTATTTTGTAAGCAGAGCTAATAAAAGTCTTACGCAGCATTGTGTCTAACCTGTCCTCTTCTGTGTTCAATGAAGAATGAAAAAAAAGTTTGGTACGGTGTTAGCCAGCAGAGCAAGGTGTGATTGTTCCCACTAAGAAAACCAAGTAATCTTGTAGATAGAATACCTTTTAATAGCCAACAAATAACAGGCTATTTGAAGGATCCTAAGAGGTCTGAAAGCTGGCAATAACATCATTTACTTTTGTTAACCATGAAGATGAATGAATGATATGATACTAGCTACCTTTATTTTCCTCCTCCCATAAACCACTTCTATCCATGTGCCGTATCTTTTATTGCTGCTCCACCTCATTCAGCTAGATGGACAGCCCATGGGCAAATCTCAGTGCTAAAGAGCTGGCTGCTTACTTCAAAAAGAAAATTGATGACATCAGGCATGAAATAACCTCCCAATCCCAGGCGAGCCCTGTCCCTAGTCTCCTTAGTACCAGCTCCTGCTCACACTCTGCACTCAGACCAATGACAGTCGAACACGTCTCCAGAATGCTTTCCTCTGCTTGCCCGACCACCTACGCTAGCAACCCCATCCTCACTCGCCCGACCACCTATGCTAGCGACCCTCTTCCCTCACACCTCCTCTGGTCCGGTGGTTATCTCCCATCTCACCACTATATTCAACATCTCTCTGACCTCTGGCATTTTTCCCTCCTTTTTCAAACATGTTATCATATCCCCACTGCTAAAGAAACCGACTCTTGACTTGGGTTGGTAGTTGGCAGCATCAATCATCTCAAATCTCCTCTTCATCTCCAAACTATTAGAACGCCTGGTTTACCTCTGCCTTATAGGCTATCTTTCAGAAAACTCTCTTCTCGACCCCCAGTCCCGCTTCCGCCCTCTACACTCAAGAGAAACCACCCTTATAAAAAGGTGTCAAACTACCTCCGGACAGCCAGATCGAGGGGCGATTACTCCCTAATGATCCTCCTTGATCTTTCCACAGCATTTGACACTGTTGACTACAAACTCCTCCTCAGTATGCTTCGTTCCATCGGCCTAAAGGACACCACTCTCTCCTGGTTCTCCTCATACCTATCTCATCGCTCATTCATTCAGTGTCCCCTTTGCTGGCTCTACCTCCCCTCCTCTTTTCCTTGCTGTTGGGGTCCTCCAGGGCTCAGTCCTTGGCCACCTCCTTTTCTCCATCTACATAGCCCCTATTGGACAAGCCATCAGGAGATTTGGCCTCAAATATCACCTCTACGCTGACGACACCCAGTTATACACCTCTATCCGTGACATCTCTGCACCTTTCCCCCAAAACATCACCGACTGTCTATCCGCTGTCTCTAACACTATGTTTCTCTCGACCTAAAACTGAACCTCTCAAAAGCTAACCTACTGATGTTTTGGCCCTCTACTAACAGACCTCATCCTGACATCTCTATCTCAGTATGCGGCATCACCATAACTCCCAGTACACTCCCGGTGTCTTGGGGTTATATTCGACTCTGATTTCTCCTTTACCCCCTACATCCAATCTCTGGGCCAAACATGTCAGCTGCACCTCAAGAACATTGCAAGAATCCGCCCTTTGCTCACTGTGGACACGCTAAAAATGCTCACTGTTGCCCTCATCCACTCTCGACTATTGCAACTGGCTGCTGATTGGCCTCCCCCGTGCCAGACTCTTCCCCCTCAAATCCATCCTGAATGCGGCAGCCAGGCTCATCTTCCTGTCCAGCCATTACTTGGATGCCTCTGCCAATCACTGCATTAGCTGTCAGTTAAATACAGAATTCAATTTAAACTCACTACCTTTATCCATAAAGCCCTCCACAGCACAGCGCCCCCCTATATTGCTTCCCTCATCTCAATACACCACTCAGCCTGGGCCCTCCACTCCGCTAACGAAATCAGACTGACCGCCTCTTTAATTTGAACCTCTGATTCACGCCTTCAAGACTTCTCCAGAGCAGCATCAGTCCTCTAGAACGCACTACCCCAAACTATCTGGCAATCCCTGACACACAAAACTTAAGGCATGCCCTAAAAACGCACCTCTTCAGGGAGGCATACAACAACTCCTAAACCAAACCCTCTGTACTCCCCCTGATAGCATGCTCCCTGACCTACAGACTGTAATCCCTGCTAGCTGCCATCAACCGCCCCCTGCAGTCATACCGATTCAGCCACTATACGGCTCAAGTCTCACCATTGTTTTTGTGCATAGCACCCCTCACTCTCCACCTCACCAAACTTTGCACATCTCCAGCCCCTTTACCTTCTGTATCACCCCACTATTTGTAGTACGTAAGCTCGTAGGAGCAGGACCCTTATCCCTACTGTTTCTATCAACTAATTACTACATGTAACCGTGGTTTTTGCACTTTTGTCTTTCTGTATCCCCGTTTTTGTAAGCGCTGCAGAATATGTTGGCGCTATATAAATAAAGATTATTATTATTTTAATGGCTGTGTGATCAGGTTTCATTTAACCAGTAATAGCAGGAAACGCAAGCAAAGGTGCACTCTGAATACACATTGGGTTGTCCGACAGCATCGTAGTAGTGCATTTGGAGCTACAGTAGTGTTTTTATCCTCAGTTCCACCAGAGGGCAGTCCGATACAAATAATAGCAGTTCATACAAATCCACTACAGGACTGCGTGGAGGTTCCTTTTAGAGAGACTTGAGTAATAATCCACACTGATAAGATCTTGTACTGTTCTTTTATTGCATATTTCCATAGTTAAATGTACATCATAAAAAGTTTATTTTTCCTCTCGGTTCTACTACTAAACATTCTCATTCCTACTAACTAGACTTCACTATTTCAAAGCTTTTGTTTTTTTAAAGAGATGGACACATTTACAAATGTTCAGGTATTTTTGGAGACAGATTTAAAAAAAGGCTTTAAAAAAAATGCACTCCATACAGAACGCCACCTCTAATGACATCAGCACTGGTCATTGGCACCATGAAAACAAACTCAAGACAGTGACACAGATCGGATATGTGACTGTATATTGCATACCCCAATGGCACTGAGTAGGTAGACGCAGGTGGAAAAGAAAATATTTGGCTTTTAAAATGAGACAGAATATAAATCGTAAACCAAGAAAACAAAAACCCCTCTACCAGTAGAAAAACATAAAGAGGCACTTAAGAAAAGAACAGGATGAAGTGAGTGAAGGGAATGTCTGGGAATTGACCTATTAATTTAGGTTGTGGTATGATCAGGTCTGACTCTCCCGATCCCCCGATCAGCCCGGACGTGACTCTCACCAAATTAAAAATAACAAAAATGTTGCCACCAAGAAAATGAAAGTTCTCTGGCATCGTAGAAGGTGAATGCTCTCGAGGCTATCTAAGGACATGTGATGCCCAGAGAGAGAGAATTTAAGCACCAGTTGAGTTCCTGACTGCATGGCTATAGCTAAACTGCATAGTCCACAACCTAAAGAATGGAAACAGTGCAGCACAATGGAAGTAGTCATTGACTATTAAAAGTATGCAGCACATAACGGATGGTTATAATGCATCAGCCGGCTGCTCTTGCAAGGTAGTAGATTTGTAAAACTAGGAACGGGTCTTAAAGGAAACTTGGGTCCAGGAAACCTAAATACTTACATAGAGCTGAGGTGTTGGTACCTCCACTTCCAACACAGTCATGTGGTATGGCCCCTCTCTCTGTGCTTGTCACCTCATTAAGGGGGTTGACTGTTTGGCTCATTGTAATAACTAAGTCAGACCCCTTCTTTGTCTCTGCGTTGGCTGTAACATAGAAGGGGGTTGCTTTAGTTATTAAGATGAGCTTAACAGCAAGCCCCCGCTTTGACATGTCTGGCTAAAGGTCTATTTACACATAATGATTATCGCTCAAAATACGTTCAAAACAACTGAAAATGAGTGATAATCGTTACATGTAAACGCTGCCATTGTGCAATTTTTGTCTGAATGATGATTTTAAGGTGAACTTAAAATCCATCGTTCAGCCACAGAGAGATAAAGTATCTCTAAAGAGCGCATGCTGTGTTCTCCACAAGAGTTGGGAGATTACATTGTATTCTGCCGGCAGCCCTAATAAGAACAATGCAGCTGTTTGCACAGATGGGCTCTGCAAACAGCTTCTGAGGCCCTTTTATATGCAAATGATGATAAAGTGCTAATGGGCATTACTGGCCATTAACACTTTATACAAAAGGATCGCTAAAACTTTTAATCACTTGAAAGATTATCTTTGCGTGTAAATGGGTCTTAAGAATTTTGACTTCGAAGACAACCCCTTTAAGACTTTTTCCTTTGGATCCAATTCCAGTTTGTTATTTATGCAATCTGATAACTTGTGTTCACGTACTGTTTATTTTTACAATTACCTAATGTTCTAATCTGAATCTTTCCTCTTTAAGAGATGGAATGGCAATCTGACATAACCCACATGAATCCTGAGGAAAGCACAATTGGGGAAATTTACTGAGCTTGGCATTTTCCACGCCGGGCTTCGTACAATTTTCCCAGGCGTACAGTAGACTGAATACATGAAGAGGAGCACACTTCTTCATGTATTCAGCGCATCCTCCAACCTAGCGTACATTTCTGGTACAATTTACACCAAAAAAATGGCACCACTCATGGGCTGTGTCTGGTACTACACTTGAATTGAATGGAAGTGAACTGCAATGCCAGACACAACCCACTGCGCAGTTTTCAGTCCTTGGACAACTTCATGACGCTTCACTTAACTCTCTGAGCTTTTTAACTTCACAGCTTCTCTAAAGGACAAGACATGTATCTGCATTAGAGTCAGTTCTAACAAAGAATGACTAAAAGTATAAAGTAATAAAATGCACAGGCTAGAGAAAAACTGATGGTGCTCTTCTAAAAATAACAAAAAACGCTCCTAGTAATTGCCCACTGGAAGCAAGGCGTTCTATACAGTCCTATAAAATAACATTAACCATTTATATACAGCACCTCAGCAAGGGGGAAATTACAAACCAAAATCCTTCACCAGCGCAGGGATCATATAGGGAGTATTTCATAGCTTTAGTTTTCATACCCATTTTATTCTTGCTGGTGCAGCATTACTGTCAATTTCGAAGGGGCAGCCATTTTTGACCAGAGTGTACCTGTAACATTATAGCATTTTGTACACCCATTTAAATGTAGGAGTTCTTCAAATTTATTTGAAACGGATACTAACTTTTCACACAACTTGTGTGCCCCATCACCTACAGAACATATCACCATACTGATAACTGATATTCCATAACACATCACATCATCTAGTGTTTCGCCAGTTCAAGGCATTCTTTATAAGGAATTTTTTTTGTGGATCTCAGCTAGAGGGAGGAGAATATACTAAATTATTATCCAGATTTGATGGGGATATTGTGTTGAAAGGAAATTTAAAAACTTCCTGATGCAAATTCAGGTCTCCTTTAAAAGCACAATGGCTGCCCAAAGGAGCTTTAGTTTAATTGTACAATGAGTCTGAAAAGTCTCAGTGTAACACTGCAGTATATAGTGTTGCTGAATGTTAGAAGATACAATTCTACCTTCAAAGTCTGTCTCCCCCCTTTTATCATAGTGTTGTAAGGTTAAAAATACTACTCTGATTTCTTTATAGCGGTAGGAATACTTTTCTGGTAGGCAGCCCCACATCCTCTGCAGAGACAGTTAACATGTTGGTAAATGGCAGCCACCACTAGAGGGAGCAATATGCTTACTGTCTTATGGAGTTCATAAAGTTTTGTAAAGCTTTGTAACTTTGATTGGTAGGGGAGTCTAACTGCCAGGACTCTAACCGATCCAGAGAATGGGGGTTCAGTCCTTAAGTGAATGGAGTTTGCTCCATTCACTTCAATAACGGAGCTGGAGATTGCCAAAGCACTTGCACTCAGTAATCTGTAGTGCTGTCATTAAAGTGAATGGAGCAGCAGCACACCTGCACGACCTCTGCTCCATTCACTTAGACAGTCTTAGGATCGATGGGCCCCCACCAATAGCAGTTGGACCCCCACTGATCCCACAGCGCTGGCTGGTAACCAAGCCCTATGCATGCTGGAAGTTGTAGATAGCAGTCTGTTGTGTTAACGGCACAATTGATGCATGCAGTGGCAGATCGCCGGTTTCACGGGACAAAGAAGAGGGTCCGATAAAAGGTACAGGATGCCGCTACTTAGCTGCACCTCCTAGAGTTCAGCATTTTCTGAATTTCTATTTTGTGCCCAGAAAACCTCAATAATTAATCAGCCCAGAATGACCCATTTAAATAAAAAAAAACTAAAAAAAAACCACAAAAGTCATCAAGAGTCACCATTCATTTTCAATGTATTTACAATTAAATTGTAAATGTACTTGTATTCTTGCACAGTGTATGTGAAAACACAAACCAACGTCACTGTGACAACCCTATAACCGCTGTCTGTACAGGGAAACCATGTATGAAATAAATAAAAGTATAAAACAGTCTTAAAGTATTGTCAAGTGACTGTAGAAGTGCCCCTACGCATGGTCCGGTGGGGTTTGTGGTTCCTGAGCGCTGTGTGCTGCATGTTTACATCTGGAATCATGTAGAGACGTGGTGGCATCAAATGGGCAAATGTGGATTATGGGCCTTGGTGAGACTGCGACAAGTTGTTGACCTACATCTGGGGTATTAGGAGAAAAATGTGCAAATAACAGCTGCTGTTCTTCCATGCAACGCATGAAGAAGTTTGGTATGATCCCATATTATGTGTAGACATGGTTGAAGAGAATGTTTAAAAGTGGTATTCCTTATATTTCAATAAAAGTTTCAATAAAAATCTTTTGAACATAAAAGGTGTATTCCATTTTTCACCAAAAATAGCGCCACTCTTGTCCATGGACAGTGCCTGGCATTACAGTTCCGCCTCGTTTACTTAAATGGGACTGAGCCGTAATATTAGACAGAGCTCAAGAACAAGTGTGATGCTGTTTCTAAAAGAGGGGGGGGGGGGGGGGGGGAGAGAACAAACAATTTTTAAATGGATTTTCAATGAGACTGTGTGGATAGCCAAGTACAAACGCTCAGCAATTTCCATCTGTCCCACTGTAATGAATGCAGCGGTGGCTGCGTGTGCATGCACGACCAGAGCTCCATTCAGTCTGAGTTAACTGTGGGTGGGAGAAACGACTCCTCAGTGATGAGTAGGGGGACATAGGACCCCCGTTCTCAGGATCAGTAGGGGTCTAAGTGGCGACACCCCCACGATCAATAACTTACATGAATAGGGGATAATATTAACCCTTTCCAATCCAATTTGTATCCTGGTTCTCCTAGGGGACTTACTCTTTTTCTGCTGTTATACAACAGCACTATCTGCTGGCTAAAGCCAGTACTGCATGAGCGGACCCGTTGGATAGGCTCCGACAGCAGAGAGGCTAGCAATATACAGTAAGAGAACCCCGACGGACGTCTTCCAACATCAGAGCTGTACAGCCTTAAATCATAATGTCTTTAGACATCAGACAGTGGATTGGAAAGGGTTAAAGTTTAACAAATAAAGCGGAGATATTTATTCACATGACCAAGTGCTGCAGCCCCTGTATTTTAGACACAACACCTGGGTCCCATTGAGGCCTCTATCCGACATGTTAATGTGCAGGGGGACAACTGAAAGTGTCTAAATCATGTTGCCTTACACCCTACTTTCCATTACAGTTTTTTTTTACCTTTGTGATCATTAAAAATTATGCTAATTAAATTTTTAACCCTTCACAGCACTGATTTTGAAACGGTGGCTCTCTGTTGTTGTAAAACAAAGTCATAGAATCATATAATAGTAGAGTTGGAAGGGACCTCCTGGGTCATCGGGTCCAACCCCCTGCTCAGTGCAGGATTCACTAAATCATCCCAGACAGATATTTATCCAGCCTTTGTTTGAACACTTCCATTGAAGGATAACTCACCACCTCCCGTGGCAACCTGTTCCACTCCTTGATCACCTTCACTGTCAAAGTTTTTTCTAATATCTAATTTGTGTCTCTTCCCTTTCAGTTTCATCCCATTGCTTCTAGTCTTTCCCTGTGCAAATGAGAAAAGGGCTGATCCCTCTGCACTGTGACAGCCCTTCAGATATTTGTAGACCGCTATTAAGTCTTCTCTCAGCCTTCTTTTTGGAAGCTAAACATTCCCAGATCCTTTAACTGTTCCTCATAGGACATGATTTGCAGACCGCTCACCATCCTGGTAACTCTTCTCTGAACTTGCTCCAGTTTGTCTGTTTTTTTTTTTTACAGTGGGGTGCCCAGAACTGGACACAGTATTCCAGATGAGGTCTGACTAAGGAAGAGTAGAAGGGGATAATTACCTCACATGATCTAGACTCTATGCTTCTCTTAATACCTCCCAGAACGGTGTTTCCCTTTTTGGCTGCTGCATCACATTGTTGACTCATGCTCAGTCTATGATCTATTAGTTTACCCAAGTCTTTTTCACATGTGCTGCTTAGCCTAATTCCTCCCATTCTGTATGTGCTTTTTTCACTTTTCTTCCCCAGATATAGGACTTTGCATTTCTTGTTGTTGAATACCATTCTGTTAGTCGCCGCTCACTGTGCAAGCTTTTCTAGATCTTTTTGAATACTCTCTCTTCCTTAGTGTGCACCTTAATAGCCCTTGGCTCTCCGGGTATGCTGGGAGTTGTAGTTCAGCAACAGCTGGAGACTCCTACTTTATGGTTTTAACACTGACATTATTGTAACGTACATTTTCTAAAATAACCACAAAAACTAACCGAGACCCCCCAGAGTGCTGGACTAAGTAGTCATGAGATGAGCTCCTTGTAGTCAGTGCTAGGCTCCATGGAACCACTCAGCTCCTGTAATCTGTATATTGGTCCATTATTAAATGAAGATGTCTTCACCCTAAAATAAAGTGTATACATATATATATATATTTGTATCTAAATAACACTACCAAGTGATCATGGCTTCCATGGCAGCGCCCACTTCTGGATCCTTAAAAGGTATCTAGTGTAAATCTTAATTGCACATTTTGCCGCAGAACAGCAAAGTCACCATTTAAAATAATCCAGCATTTGATAAATTCTAAAGACCTTTGCTGTGCTTTAAAATCTGAACCCTGTGTGTTGTCACATAGACCCCCTATACAATAAATACATTTGATTTGCATTTTTTAATTCTGTTTTTTATTATTACTAGTCATTTCATTTTCGTTTGCCGTCTACACGCAGGCACTAGCCATTATGGGACCTTGTCCATTTGTCGCTGAGAGTGAAGTCTATGTATTCACAGTGCTGTCATTTGATACCTCAATGACGTTATTGGTTCACAGGACACCAAGAGATTAGATTCTCAGAATGGCTGCATCCACTGCATACGTGCACCCTGTGCAATTACAATCCGGTTCCAGCATTAAAGAGGACCTGTCAACACTCATGGCGTGCCAGTCATAGTAAATACTTGCATTCCCTATTAAATAAATTCTAGAGCAATTCTTCCTTGAACTTTTTAAGCTGTTCCTCTGTTATTCCTCTTGGAAATGTATGAATAAATTGACAACTGGACTTTTTCCTTTCCTTTGTCCCTAACAAAGTCAAACCGTGTCGGTACTGATTGATAGCGTCGCACTAGGTAGAGGCACATTTTACTGACAAGGAGACGTTCGATGTCAATTTTCTTCATACATTTACAAGAGGAATAGCAGAGGAAAAGCACAATGCAGAGTTCTAAGAAATGATGTTCTAAAATGGTTATTACATGGGTAATGTACGCATTGAATAAAACAGACACGACAGAAGTGCTGTCCGAGTTAGATGGTTGTAATGTAAACAGTCTTTCCATGGGTTCAAACAACAAATCAGCTTCTCTCCTTGCTCACTGCACCCCTTGCGCCACTGCTTGGGCCTCTGTGCCCGTTTCTTTACAGGCTGCTGCCGCTAATGACGGTTCGGCGATCGATCGTTGAGCTCAGCCATTGGCTGCTGCAGCCTGTGACCTTGAGGTCATGGAATAAACCTGGAGCAGTGGTGCTAGACACAGCGAGGAGCTGAGAGAGGTGAGTGTAAGTGGATGTTTTGTTTTAACCCGCCGAGAGCCTGTTTACATTACAATTGCATAACTCGGACAACCCTTTTAAACATGACAGATTTTAGGAATGCACTTGTCTTAATCCGGCAGAATATGGGTTGTGCTTTTGCACGTAAAGAAAAAAAAAATGTTTGATTAAAAAAAACAAAAAACGACCATTTATACACAGTGGGTATGTATACATGTGCTTTGTACACAGATATACATAATACTGCAATAAATCACATATTCAACATGTGCATGGGATCTTCCAAACTATATACAGGTATGCGTGCATATGTACAAAATGCTGTACGCCAATACATATGCACACACATAACTTTACATTACGTACATATGTACAGCTCCAATACCCCCTCCAATGTCACGGCAGTGTCACCGACAGTGCAGGTATACTCCAATAATGGTCTCTAGGGTTTATGGAAGGGATTTAGTAATTGAGCTTGGTCACGGGCCGTTCCCGGCTACTGTCTGTCGCCTGGCAGGTAATGCGCTTACGGTTCCTCTTCAGTTTGGAAATGTCCTTATCGAAAACTTCACCTGATCTCAGAGCAGAGACCAAGTCATCAAACTCTCCCTCTTCTTCTCCGTTTTCCTTTGCCTTCTTGGCTTTACGCTCCCGCTCTCTCTGTTCCTTGAGCTGAAATAATAAGAGACTTTGTTGTTTATACTGTCGTAAGTTGTTCACACTAAGGAGCGGATATTACAACTTTTCAAGGGATTTGTCCCATCTGGACAAAAGTAAACAACATATTGGACCTCATTTATCAAAACGGTCTGAAACAAAAACGGTCTTTGTTGTCCACAGCAACCAATCGGAGCTCAGCTTTTGTTTCTGAAAGTGTTCTGCTAAAATGAAAGCTGTGCTGCGATTGGCTGCTATGGACAACAGTTTTCCTTGTAGAAAGTTTTGATAGATGTGTAATTATATGATCAACTCAGAAGAGGTTAAATACTGAGGGTTATGTCTAACATTTCTTTATCCACTATGCAAGATTATGTCGGTAAGAAAACCTTGTGATTCTCCAGTCACGGCAATGCTGTAAGAGGAATTTACCGCTGACTGTATTGTAAAGGCCATACTTCATATGATGTTGCGTATGGCTCTCAGCTAAGCTAAATCATTCCATTATGCCGACTGCAATGAGTGAAAACTCTTCAAAGTTCCCAGCGCTGACTGTGTAAAGATTTCCTCCTTATTGAACATCTGACATTCGTCTTTTCGGATCTCGAGATCACTCAATCACGTTAATTAAACACATCCACTGACTGACATCGAACAAGATCAGAATAGAAAATTAAGTTTTCCATCCTGCCAATTACCTCACTCCGGAAGACATTGACTCTCTGCCTTCTACTCAGCGCCCTGTGATCTCAGACATCTGTGGCAGGAGGCAGACTCGAATGCCGTGGAATGTACCCCAACCATGCATCGTAGTCACAGATCAAACACCAGCTATGTAATAATACAGTATAGAAACCTCACAGACATGTGCAAACCATACAACACAGTAAAGAGTTTTTCCAATTACTGGTCCAGAAATATCCAGTAGAGATGTGCCTTGGGCTGCACTACTGGTAGAAGTATTTTTTTTTTTGCAGGGCCAAATTAAAAGGGGTCTTCCATGTGTATTCTCCTCCTTGAGCAGACATCATTTGTGGAGAGAGACCCTGTACGATGTAAAGGAAACTGAGGTCCAGTGCGCATAATATATGGATCTTACGTATTAGAATAGGACCCCTGGACATTTACCAATGCCACAGTTGGTGGTGGCCGCAGGAGCCAATCCATCCTCACCTTTAGAGGCCAATGGTTGCACAGTTTTGCCAGTAAACTGTGTGGTGATTGGCCACCATAGGCAGGCGTGGGTTGGTCATATGTGATTTCATCCTTCGTGCGCAGTGCTTATCGCTGCTATAACTCTGTAGTATGTGGAAAGCAGAGGTGGAAACCATGCAGCCTGAGAATACTGATCTCCTGTAGGTCATAGACCTCTATGGAAAACACAAAATGCTAAGTTTGCTTTGTGAGGGAGCTCAATAGGCTGCACTCTGTATTTCAGTGCATTATAGGTCCCGAGAGTGGATATTGGTTTAAGATGGACGTATGAAACTCCAGTCTGAGTGTAGACTTGCACCGTGTTTCCCCAAAAATAAGACCCTGGCGGGATTTATGAATTGGCCAATGAATGCCGTGGCTCATCCAATTCATAAATGCAGCCTCCACAACGCGATGACTGTGACTGCTTCTTCAACCACTGCTCAGCCAATTGATGCAGTGGTCGAAGAACCAATCACAGCCATTGCGTTGTGGAGCCTGCGTTTAGGATTTGGCTGATCCACGGCATTGATTGGCCAATTCATAAATCCCGCCTCCACAACATGATGTCGAAGAAACAATCACAGCCATTGCGTTGGTTCAGAGAGCGCTGAAATGATTGGCTGAGCAGCACTTAACAAATCAGAGCCATTGCTTCCTGGAGGAGAGATTTATGAATCTCATAACCAGGCAGTGACCTTCTGTCGGCGGCCAAGGACTGCAAGAAGCGCGGCGAAGCTCCAGAGAGCAGCGGGAGGAATGTGGACCAAGCTTGCTAGGTAATGTAGTAATTTTTTTTTTTTTAGGCAACGCAGCTAGGGCTTGTATTTTAAGCCTCTCGAAAATCCCCTAAAATCAGGGTAGGCTTATTTTTTGGGAAACACGGCAGTTATATTCTGAATTCAGAGCAGCTTTGTCTTTACAGCATGTAGGAGCGGCTCCTCTCTTCTGAGAATCAGCATCTTGGTGATGACAGGTATCTATGCAGATAAGGAAGTCTACTGTGGGCCTAAATACTTTTCTGGCAAACTGATGATTTAACCCTATAAAGACCGCTGGTGGATTAATGACACTAGGTTCATCTCTTTTGGTACAGAGTCATTTGCAATTCCACCAGAAACTTAGCTGTACTAGCAGGAAGCTGTAGGAGAGGCACGGGTGTCAGTGACAGCTAGTCACACAATAGAGAGACTGCAGATGGCTGTATATGAGCGCTGGTTCTTGTATTAGTCTTAATGGCCACAGGATCATTGGGATGCTAGTGCTTAATAAGACCAGTATTGTGGCAAATCTGTCAACAACTTTGTATAAAAACTCTGTGATTGATTTGTATACTGGTCCTGGGTAGTGTTAGAGGCCATATTAAATAAAGTATTTTTTAGTTCACATGGCCATTGAAAGGGGTTTTCCCACACTTGAAAATTATTCCGTATCTACAGGATAGGGGGAAGAACTATCTAATTGGTGGCGTCTGATCGCAGGGACCCCACTGATCACGAAAATGTGGTCCCGTGGCCCCTGTATGAATGAAGCACACTGCTACTCAATTCATTACAATGGGAGTGCCAGTGATATCCGAACAGTTGAGCTCAACTATCTACAGCAGTCCCATCAAAATGAACAGAGTGGCAGCACACATGCTCGTCTGCCTGTCTAATCCTCTGTGGGGTATAAAGGACCCCATATCTTATGATCAATACGAATCCTAGCGGTTGGACCCCTACCAATCAAACATTTCTCCCCTGTCCTGTGGATCATTTTCAATCCTGGGAAAACCACTTTAATGCAAAAGAAACGTGACATTTTCTAACCTGTGCCTCTATACGTGCTCGACGTTCTTCCTCTTCCTTCTTCTTCCTCATGTTCTCGTTTTCCTGCTTGGCTTCTGAAAACGCCTGGAGGAATTGATCGAAAATACCAAAGAACTCATCTGGTTGTACCTTGTTGGTTTCCTCTCCAAAATGTTTGGCCGATTTTAGAAACTAGAAGAATATTAAGAAAGGCAATGGTAATATGAATCCTCAGTGTAAAGAGAGCAGAGGAAGCGCCAAAAGGTTCTCATACACCTGGATGAAAATGGCTGATTTCAACCAAAACTATCGTTTTTGGACCGAAATATAAAAATGAATGATGGTTTTTGCCAAATCTGGCACGTTAGAAATTTTTGTCAAACTGTCTGTCAGAAAGATTGTTAGGTCCTTTGCCTGCTGTCATTGAACATGTATTGACAGTTTGTATAACTGTAATGACCAATATGGATTAACATATTAGTGTAATTACATGCCATCATTCTAGAATAAAGGATTACTCACTTCAGAGTTACAATAAAAAATCTCAAGCTTATAACAGCACAAAAAAAAAAAGTAATCAATGTTGACTCCATCAGTCATCCTAGCATTAATGTGCATGGCTGCATCTGCAAAACAAATGTTCGCTAGATGATTGTTTTTTCAACCATCAACCTACCTCTATCCAATGTATATAGCAACCTTAAAGGGGTAGTCCTGCAAAATTTGTTTTTAAAATTTCACCCAAATGGGTACTTAGAACTGTCAATCTAGAACTGCAGTCCTCCTGGTCTTTGTAGTAGTACAGACACTATGCGACTGCTGCAGCCAGTCAGAGGACATGGACGCTGTTCTCCTGGCACATCCGCTCAGAAGCTTAAGTAGATATGCCAGAAAATGGTATTTGACCGCTGTGGCCTCTGATTGTGTGAAACGGACATCACGTGACGCTGCAGCCAAAGACCAGGAGGAAAGCGAGGCTGCAGCGCTGGATCACCGGGCAGAGGCTGGTTAAGTACTAATTGTTTTATTAGTTTAACGGTTTTGGAAATAAATTTTAAAAACTAGTTTTGTAACCGGACAAAAGCTTCTACACAGCAGTTATATCTGCATTACCGGTAATCCCTGCCACAGGCCATGCACATTCGAACAGCACATTTGGTACATACATGCGAAGTCATCTTTCATCTAACCAGTGACAGTGAATGCAGGAGGCACACTTTTCCTACAGAAAAACAAGGGCCGCACTGCAGGAGTCGGGGAGCTCGCCCTCGCCAGCACTTTGAAGTGGCTAGGATCCTTTTATTAAAGCCAAATGTGTGTCTGGGGGCCATATTTGTGTTTTTCTTACTTTACAAAAATAACATATCATTTAGAAGAGGCAAACTATCCCTTAAAGAGCAGCACAAAGAAAACACAGCGCTGGATTCACTTTTCCCCTCTGTAATTAAAATTGTTAATTACATGTTAGTGAACGAGATGTACAAAGTGTGTGAATCACAGATGTCTGGTGATTATCTATATACCGTATATACCGGCGTATAAGACGACTTTTGAACCCCGAAAAATCTGCTCTGCAGTCGGGGGTCGTCTTATGCGCCGGTAATTCAAAAAAAAAAAAAGTGTAAAAAAAAAAAAATTTATTACTCACCTCCCACGGCGTTCCGTCGCGCTCCGGCAGGATGTCGCTCGCTCCGGCAGGCTGTCGCTCGCTCCTCGTCCCCGCCGCAGCATAGCTTTCTGAATGCGGGGCTTGAAATCCCCGCTTCCAGAAAGCTAATACACACGCCGGCAGCCATGACAGCATTGAATGGCTGTGATTGGCTAAAGCACACGTGGCTTCAGCCAATCACACTATTCAATGACATCATTGAATGGCTGTGATTGGCTGAAGGCGCACGTGTTAGCAATCACACCCATTCAATGATGTCATTGAATAGTGTGATTGGCTGAAGCCACGTGTGCTTTAGCCAATCACAGCCATTCAATGATGTCATGGCTGCCGGCGTGTGTATTAGCTTTCTGGAAGCGGGGATTTCAAGCCCCACATTCAGAAAGCTATGCTGCGGCGGGGACAAGGAGCGAGCGACATCCTGCCGGAGCGAGCGACATCCTGCCGGAGCGCGACAGAACGCCGGGGGAGGTGAGTAATAAAATTTTTTTTTTTTTCTCCACTGAATACCGGCGTATAAGGTGACATTTGGGGGGTCGTCTTATACGCCCCGTCGCCTTATACGCCGGTATATACGGTATATACTGTGTGTATGGCATGAAGAGATTTTTAACAACTCTCTCAACTATAGAGGAGTTATTGCGGTAATCACTTAGAAGAGTCTCAATTAATAGATTCCTTTATTTAGGAACTCCGTCTGTTAGCCTGATAGGTTAGCAGTTACAAACGGAGGACCTGGCATTTTGTTCAATGCACAGATATCCAATTGTTTCTAATAGCTGCATGCAATGCTTTACTTCTCCCCTGGTGGTGCTGTAGGGACACCAAGCACATGATGCTGGGGTGCTCAATAGATTACATCTGATCATTTGGGGTCCTGGCAGTGGGAAACCGTGTGATCAACTAACTTTGGAAGATCCTTTTAACCAAAAAAAGGGATTGTGCAAAACAGATAACTCTTTTTTTAAAGCAGTTAAGCTATAAACAGAGCTGCTAATTGTTTTCACAGATATTCCTATAAATTTGTATAAATCTGTAGCTCTGAGAATCCCAAGTACGCCCTCTTTGAATTCTATGATTTAACATATCAGGACAAAAGAAAACAACAAAACACTGGGGCCTTAGAAGGTCCTAAAATTACACAAATACAACCCTTAGATTGACACCACATTACAAATTACACTGTGTCATTATTAGAGATGAGCGAGCAACAAAAAGGTCGGGTGCTCGTTATTTGAGCCGAGCTTTTTCTAATGCTTGAGAGCTCGTTTCGAGTAACGAACCCCATTGAAGTCAATGGGAGACTCGAGCATTTTTCAAGGTGCCCAATGCTCTGCATTGTTTTCAATGGAGCCGCGGCTGCTGCCAGTGACTCCATTGAAAACAATTACCCCTGAATTGTTTTTTATGGAAGGGCTTTACATATAAGCCCTTCTCTGGAAAACAATAATTTTAGCGTAAAAAACAAACAAAAAACTTACCCTCCGATGCTGCCATGTCCCCCGCGGGGATGAACACCACATCTGCCACATGCGGCAGATGTTTCCTTCATCCCCGCTGGTAAGAAGAATTCCCTGCTGCTACATCTGTGACAGATGCAGCAGAGGAATTCTTAAATTCCCTACCGCAGCTGTCACACATGACAGCTGCGGTAGAGGATCCTGCTGCTGGCATCCGTCAATTGATTTCAGGGAAGGGCTTTAATATCATGTGTGGCAGCTGCGGTAGGGAATTTACGAATTCCTCTGCTGCATCTGTCACAGATGTAGCAGCAGGAAATTCTTCTTACCAGCGGGGATGAAAAAAACATCTGCCGCATGTGGCAGATGTGCTCTTCATCCCCACGGGGGACACAGCAGCGGCAGAGGGTAAGTTTTTAAAAAAAATTTTTTTTTACACTAAAATTATTGTTTTTCAGGGAAGAGCTTATATGTACAGCCCTTCCATGAAAAACAATTAGGGGTGCCAGCAGACCATTGTTTTCAAGGGAGCCGCCGGCAGCAGCCACGGCTCCATTGAAAACAGGTGGGGAGGAGAGGGACTAAATTTTCTCGAGTACTCGAACACCACGTGTTTTTAGGTTCAAGTAACGAGTATTTCGAGTATGCTAATGCTCGAACGAGCATCAAGCTCGGACGAGCATGCTTGCTCATCTCTAGTCATTATATATAACAAAACTAGGCCTAAATACAGACACAGTGTGTGAAAAATTAAGAACACCCTTACTGCTTCAATAGGTATAAGGAGTGTAACTAGCAGTCTAGTGCTGCTAATAAAATGCCCTTGATTAACTGATCAGCAAGTGTGACCACCTCTATAAAAGCAAAAGTTTTGGCAGTTTGCTAGTCTGGAGCATTCAGGCACATATCAACTCAATACTAGATTTTTTTATGTCCTGATACGTACAGAGAATTCAAAGAAGGTGTACTTAGTTTTTCTCAACTCTCTTTCTAGATTCCAAAGACCACTACAATCATCCTCTTTCAAAAATGACTGACAGTAGACAATGTTCAAAAGGTAGTAAGATGCTTTAGATTCAGTGTTTCTTTAAAACAAGAAATGCTGATTGCATGGAAATAAACAGTTTCCCCAAAATCTCATTCACCATTTCAGCTTTTAGAAGCGAATCACTAAGCTTTCCCTGGATCCAGAATAGGAAACCAGCTTTGCTATACTGTGTGAGAAGGGAGAGATTATTACATATGTAAGTAGATTTGCCATTCAGGAGTCTGTAAAAGGTTTTGGTAGAAACCTGTAATGGCAGGGACAGTGTATTAAAATGACTGTGAGGAAAAGTGGAGTTGCTACTGCTTTTATTTTCTAAAGCAGAAATGAGAAATCTGAGCGACGGCCACTGCTCCCTTGGTTTCCTAAATCTCCTGCCTTGTGTCTGCCATCAGCAGCTATATAGCATCCCTGGTGTATAATCTGCTGCGTGATACAGAGGCCGTAGAGCTTTGGGTAGCTGCTGTAGAAATGCCGACGGCAGTGTGGACTTTAGAGCTGTGAACTCACCAGCTCCTTGGATTCAGCAAGAAGGTCTTCTACATCCGAGAAGCTGAAGCCCGCCACGGTAATGAACTGACTGACAACCGACACAAACTTATCTCCGGGTATGGGGGGCTGAGACTTCTGATATTCCAGCTCCTAGACAGGGACAAAAATGGTCTATGAACCAGAGAAGTCACAGAGGTAAAATGCACAAGACCTTTGCTGCCTACACAAATAATGCAGAATTACTTAGGGTCCGTTTAGATGAGCCGATTTGTTGTTTGATCGAGCAGCCTGTTCATACATGCCGATACATTGTTCGTTCAAATGAGAAATCGTTCAGTCATTCACATTCACTGTATAAGTGTGCGAGAACGACTGAACAATTGTATTTAAACTGAACAATTAGTGAATGAGCCAACGCTGATTTTTATACAGTTAGTCCCCGACTTGCGAACAGTTTCCGTTCCAGGAGCCTGTTCGCAAGTCGAACAAATGGTAGTATGGAGCGGGATCGCGGGTGGATCCTGCTCCATACAACGTCGGGTGTAGGCTGTTTCTTACAGCGGGCACCCGGCGGCAGCAGTTCCGACGAGCCGCGCCGCTCGGCTGAACTGTTAACACTTTAAATACCGCTCTGACAGCGGTATTTAAAGTGCTAACAGTTCTGACGAGCGGCGCGGACCCGACGTTCAGGGGACCCGTACAGCGTCCCACGATGAGATCGTGGGACGCTGTGTGGTTGCTAGGCAGCCGGGGACCTCCTGAAAGGCCCCAGGGCTGCCTATGCAGAGTGCCCAGCAAGCGCACGGCTTGATAGGCGCTCTGCATAGACAGCCCTAGGGCATTTCAGAAGGTCCCCGGCTGCCTAGCAACCGCGATCTGACCGGACAGGCTTCTATCAGGCTCGATAGAAGCCTGCCCGGTCCCTGCACAGTATGATGTAATGCCATAGCATTACGTCATACTGTGCAGGACAGATTGTTGGTATCTTGCGAAATTCGTAACTCGAATGTTCGCAAGTCGGGGACTATCTGTACTTGCGTAAAATGAACAATGAAGGAAAAGTAAACTATTTACACTGAACAATCATTGTTCATTTTCGCTTGTTTGAACAATAATTGTTCTTTCTAGAAGGACCTTTACTGTAAGTTGGCCATACACAAGGCCACCGAGGAGATACTGATAACATGCCAGACTGTAAGGCCATGTTCAGATGTAGCATATTTATTTTAGGGTATGCTACAGGCTTATCAAGTCTGCAGCATGGGATATAAAGAAATAAATAAATCTTGTTATTTGTATAACGCCAAGTTATTCAACAGCACTTTCAGGTAATTTATTTATTACCCCCCACCAAGCTGGGTACTCATTTTACCGACCTCGGAAGGATGAGTCAACCTTGAGTTGGCTACCTGAACCATGTAGGGAACCATGTAGGGATTGAACTTGCAACCTTCAGGTCGTGTGCGAGAGCTTAGGACTGCATTTCTGCTACCTTAACGCTCTGTGCCATACGAGGCTCTTGATAGGACAAGGATCAGTTTCAAAATTTTGCATTGTGTTTTAGCCTTCCTAATTTAAAGTGCAGAATTTGTAGCAAATTTGTGGTGGAAGATTTCTGCTACAGCTAACTGTAGTCTTATCAGTCTCCAGAGTCATGCGATAAGCCTAAAAATGAACAGCAAGGCCCCACTTTAAAAAAAAATAAAGGAAGAACCATGCCTGACCAAAAATAAACAAAATAACAGAATGCACCATTCTATTACTCAAATGCATTGTGGATGGGATAATATAACTGTCGCTGTAACATATCAGCAGCAAAACTGTGCATGTGCCCTTAGGGTACAATGACACGGCTGGTCATGGTGCGGCAGGGCATGAACGTGTTTAAAGAAACCCTTCCCCTTCACAGTTCTACGCGAAAGAAAATAAAAACAGAAATACATTGATAATAAAGAGCTACTTACACTTTCCACAGCTTTCAAACCGTTCCTCAAGGTGGCGATTTCTTTGTCCATTTCAGTCATACTACAGAAAGAGGAGAATGTAAGTTATGTATATGTAGATGACATTATAGGCTGTCCTCACAGAGACATCTGGGAAATCTCTTCTTCTAGTCATCTATATGTAACAAGAATATATCCCAGAACAGAGCAGCGAGGAATCATGTCCGCACTTCTTCCTCTGGGATTGCTTCAACCCCTGTACTGGCTCCTATTTCCAGTGAATGATGACTGATGGGACTCTTATATGGCAGATCTCACACTCCAATATTATGTATTCCAGGTACATATGGAAACAGAGGCTTAAATACACTACATATGAAAAACAATAGGAACAATAAACATGAAGTAAATAAGTTATTAATTGGTAGAAAGGACCCTGTCCATGTGAACTTGCAATCTACAGGGGAAGAGGGAAGGGGACAGCAGATGAGGGGAGACGCTGCTCATGTATTGATGGCAGCGGGGTTACTGTAGGTTGTAGGCTTTTCTGAAGAGGTGGGTATACAGGTTCCCGATAGGCTGGGTTCACACAGGGCAGATTTGCCGCGGTGTGGCCCGGCCACTCGCTTTTCCGTTGCGGCTGGCGCTCCACAGAGGAGAGCGCGCCCGCGACGAAAATTAACAAAAAAGAAAAGTAAATACACATGCTGTATCTTTTGAAGCTGCGGTGACCGCAGCCACGGTTGCAGCCGGACTTACCGCAGCGGATTGGCCGTCCCGTGTGGACGAGATTTCTGAGAAATCTCGCCCACATAGCTGGCTAATCCCGAGATTAGCGGCCGCGGCAAAACCGCGGCAAATCCGCCCTGTGTGAATCCAGCCTAAAGCTTTCCCAGCTGGTAGAGAGTCTATGTTGGGGTAGCGAGTTCCAGAGTATAAGTGACGCACGGCAGAAATCCTGGAGATGATTATGTGAGCAGGAGAGGAGGGAGTTTTGAAAGGACAGCAAATTGTGGGATTTTGGGATATTAGGTTAGAGATGTATAAGGGGGGTGGGGGGTTTGTGGACAGTCTTGTAGGTAATTGATGATATATTGATATGGATTCTCTAGACAACAGGCAGCCAGTAAAGGAATTGGCAAAGCAGAGAGGCATGAAGTAAAAGGGGGAGAGGAAGATGAGGCGGCAGATTTGAGGATGGACTGGAGTGGGCGCAAGAGCATTGGATGGGTGGCTTCAGCGAATCTGCCCAATTATGCAATGATGTGCCACTGCACAGCTAAGCAAACTAACGAGCTGAGAGACTAGCATTATCTAATCACACTGGGGCCATAACAGCAATTATATTGGATGGCAAAGACCGTTTTAAGCCCAATTTACATGGGACGAATGTCGGGCAAACAATGCCCGACAATCGTCCCTGTGTGTACTCGCTCCTGTACTGTTGCACAGGAGTGACTATCAGTGACTCACAGCGGGCAGCTGGAGGAGATTTCATTCCTTGCGCTCCCCTGCCCCTCTCCATTCACTTAACATAGCGGCTGTTCAGTACTGAATGGCTGCCGTTTACACTGAATGATTATCGTTCAAGGTTTTATGCAGCCTAAACGATGAGCGATGATCCTGAACGATGAATGATGAGTGTAAATAGCAGCCGTTCAGTACTAAACGGGCGCTGTGTTAAGTGAATGGAGAGGCGCAGGTGAGAGCGAGGAGAGAAATCTCCTCCAGCTGCACCAGCGCCCCTGCTAGCCGCTCCGTCAGAGAGCCAGCGATACTTGCTCCTGTGTGCGGGGATTAGTGTCTGGCATTGTTTGCCCAGCATTCGTCCCGTGTAAATGGGGCTTTAGACTGTGTGGCCATTGAAAAACTAAATCTGGGGTCCCCAATTCCATAAATTTTGTACCAACAATACAGCTGCATTTATTCATTTCAGGAGGCGGTGTGCAGAGAGTTACAGAGCTGATCTCTGGCACTTCCAGGGGTGCCGTTAGGGTGTTAAAAGATCAGGTACCCAAGGAACAAGGCATATATCCCAGCCTACACACAAAATGATTCATATACATACACAGCTATCAAATATTACTGCTGTACCAGGACCAAACATTACCATCATACAGCGAATATTACCAGTGATACCAATATAGAAAAAGTCCAAAATTACCGCCACACCATTACCACTGCCATTATCACTACACAGAGACTCATATTAAAGACCTGCTGAGTTCTGTAACAGCTCTGGGAGGCTCATTTGCACGCAAATGAAGCTGAAAAAGTACTAATGGGCATTAGTGCCCATTAGTACTTTATGCAAAATGATCGCTCAAGATGGTTATTCTTCTTATCTTTCAAACGAATTTTGAGCGATCATCTTTGCGTGTAAATGGGGCTTTAGAGCAAGTTCAGGTTGTCTTATAAATACTTGGTGGGGACTTGCGGTGTGGATTCTGCACTGCAAATGCACAGTGAATTGCAGTACAATACATTTGAATGAGGCTTAGAAAACACAACCCATATGTAGCGAAAATTTTCAGCACAGAAAAACAAGCATGCCTTGGATCTGTAAATCTGCAGCATACTTATTCTATTGCTGGAATGCTGCAGATTTTTGCTGAGGATTTCTCCCTTTGTAATGTGAAGGATGAAGTCCACGGCTAATCTGCAACACAATCTGTAATACATTCGGATTTTGCTGCAGATGCTTTACAGTTTTGCCACGCAATTGTGGTAAGGTTTGCGGCAAACATCTAAACTCATCCTTACTAAATAAAAACCACTGAACAACCTCACTCACCTTCCTTACATCCTCACCAACATACAGTCCCATATAATATCCATAGTCCCATTTAAAAACCTCCTCCTCCCTTCATCCCCATCAGTATAGTCCTACATAAAAGCCTTGGTGCTCTCACCTGATTCCCTCCAGCGCACGGTCCCATGTAAATCATGTCACACCCCTCCCAAATACAGCCCCCCTCTCCACCTCCACCTGCAGCGACACCTAGCAGAGCAGGAGAGGAGTAGGGTAGCACTCCCGGTCTTACAGCTGCTCTCCTCTACAGAAGGGCAGCTGAACAGCAGTGATAATGCTGGGGACCTACATTAAAAATGAGGGTTCCAGGGCAACTGCCAGCCCTGTTGGATGTCACCTTGTTTACCAAAAACACATAAAATTAAGAGTGGTAGTCTCATAATGACTAACAATTTGTAAATAGAAGCTGATTAGCTGATTACCACGGCTCCGGATTCCACCACCCACAATGACCAGCCAGAAAAAATACAACAATAACCCTGCAGTGCCATTCTGGCTCACAGGGGTCAATGAGATCAGCCCTCAAGGAGCTCCCCCTAGTGGTGGCTACAGGCAGACAGGACTTAGTCATTACAACCAAAATGATAGGTAAAAACTTTAGGCACTTAAGGTATTTGTATACAAAAATTGTAGTTGACATTAAAGGCTTTTCCTTTGGAGAGGGATTCCAAGTGACCCTTTGTAAGATACATTCACTAATTAACTGTCATGGATATTCAGAAACTGAACAGCTTGGCTATGGCAGCTGCCACAGGGGCCAGATTGTGGGTTCTCCCAGGACTTCTGTATCCTCATGCTTGAAGCTTGATAATTCAATCTATCCCTTGCTTGCAATCTGCAGAACATATGTGTAGCTTTTCTGCACTTGCTATATTCAGCTCAGTTACAGGATTGCAGACTTACTTTACTTTTGCAGCCTCAGGGACACTCTGCAGCTCCTCATGTAGACTTATAATCTTAGGATACTTCTTTTCTACCACAGTTATTAGATAGTGCAAAAGGGTGATATTCCTGTAATGACAAAATACAGCTTAATACGATATAGTGAAAATATGATCATCAAATAATAGCATAAGCATGGCTCAACTAACTAAAGTCTGAGAAGCTGCCAGTTACTTTCTGCCTGTTTTATGCCCTAATATGGCATGATGTGTTAACAGAGGAAGGGTCTTCTGGCAGCTAGGACCCCTCCTATAAACCAGAGTCTAGGCTGACACAAGATTGTATAATCTGACATACTATAACCAAGATGGAATGCTTCATATTTAGACACATGACTCTAACTGATATAAATGAATAATAATCATCCAGTCCGGTTCTGCTCCGAATGCAAACACCATTCACAAAATATGGAAATCAATCCAGCAAGTGCATCAAATTTGCTTCAGGATTCAAACAGCTGAATGTCATCAGAACCATCCCTCTTCCTAATATTACATCATACCGTCCCCTAGGGAACCATTTTTTGCAAGCATAAAACAAACTGCAGCTCTTGAGGGAAATTAGTGGATCTCTCATGCTGGATTGTATATACAACACCCCCTCCGAGAGGTCAGCGAAAGGAAAATGCATAAACCTCCTGTAGGAGCCTAATAAAAGGTTTACTCTAGAATGCTTTAGTCTAAGTGATCACAAAGGCATTTCTTCTGCTGAGTAAGCAGTAACCAGTGTATGCAGTGCGGGGCAGTAGTGGAGGTCAAGCAAATAAATCACTACCACAAGTGGGACGCCAAATTGTATATACACAGGTGAGTTCATCAACACAATGCAGACATTAGAGCGCTGTTCCCAGGTATATCCACAATAATGTAATTCTGTTCATTACAGTGCTGTGCAAATGTTTTCGGCAGGTGTGGCAAAATTGCTGCAAAGTAAGGCCGCCTGCACACGGGCGGAAATCCCGCCGCGGGATTTCCACCGCTGAAAGTTTGCATAGGAGTGCATTACAATACGCACTCCTATGCAGACGGCCGCGGTTTGGCCGCGCGAAATCTCGCGCGGCAAACAAACCGCGACATGTCCTATTTTTGTGCGGGGCACGCACTCACCCGGCCGCCGGCTCCGGTCTGCGCATGCCGGCACATGAAAGAGCTGGGGCCGCCAGGCGCGGGAGAGTACGCGCTCGTCCCTGCAGGCTCTCGGGTCGGGTCCCGCGGCGAGAATTCTCGCTGCCGGATCCGACCCGCTCGTGTGCAGGTGGCCTAAGAGGTTTTTTCTAAAATAAAATACATCTGTTAGACTCCAAAATTGTTTTCTGCAGCAGGACCACAACCCCAAACATCCAGCCAATGTCATTAAGAACTATCTTCAGTGTAAAGAAGAACAAGGAGTCCTGGAAGTGATAATATGACCCCACACAGCCCTGATCTCACATGATCCAATCTGTCTGGGATTACATGAAGAGACAGAAGGATTTGAGCAAACCGACATCCACAGAAGATCTGTGAGGTATTATTGTATAAGGTCTCCACCAGAATAATTGGTGGAGACCTTGAGTGACAGCTAAGGGCTAGGTAACGCCCCCAAAGGTCCTGATTGGCTGTCTGATGCAAGGTCCTAGTAGCGTGGGGATTTAGTTATGGCTTGGATGGAGGGTTAGTTTCTGTGTTAGGCTTACTAACTAATTATTAGCTGTAAATCGTTCGATGTGAGAGCACGACCGCAATAACATAGAAGCATTATACAATATATGTAATGATTTTTTTTTCTTAAGTTACAGCTTTAAAAACCCACTTACTTGTCGATGCTGGATTTGGTATCAGCGATCTTATTTAAACTGGAGATTTTAAACCCGTATGCGTTTCCCCTTTGTCCTTTGTTCATGTAGTTTCCAAAAGCCAGGACAACTTCCAAGAGCTGCTTTAAACTTTTACTCTGCAAAACCTGCTTGGATGCTGCGCAGATGGCTGTGTACAAGGAATAGGACAAGAAATCAAGTAAGGAAGGAGTTTAGAGTAACATGCTGTAAGGCTTGAACACCGAAACTTCAGTCTTCAATTCTCACTAGCACGTGTGACCTAAACAAGGTTGAAAGGGAGTTTGTTCTACTGAATCTTCCCCATAAAACTATATATCAGTCTGCTCCTTCTGCTCTATAACATCATGCCTGCAGATCAGACTCCCTTTAAAAAGGAACAGTAAGCTGTCCTGAAATGTCTTTTTTTACAAATGCTTGTATTCTTCATAAAATAATTGTGAAGCCTTTTTTCATATACCTCTGTATTGTTATACATCCTTGAAATTTATGATACATTGAGGACTGGGGGTTAGCATCCTTCTCTGTCCCTAAAGTCTGGCATTGTCTACAATGACTGAATAATGTTTATTTCAATGAGACCCCAGCCTGCAGTTACAAGCGCCGGCCACTACACGGAGGTCGCCGCAGAGGCTTCCACTCTGACCTCTGTGTTATTGAGGCGCTGACAGCCTGCGCCCGCCCAGCTGATCAGTCGGGGTCCCGAGCAACGGACCCCAGCCGATCAACTATTGATGACCTATCCTGATGATAGGTCATCAATAGTATTTTACTAGAAACCCCATTTTAAGTAAAAATTCTTCAAAATTGTTATTTTATTGGAAATAAGTATTTACTGAAACAGAACAGGTGCAGCCTTTCAATTTGGGGCCCCACTCTTAACTTTGCCAAGGGCCACACTTTATCTAAAATCAACCCTGCCAGTACCTACAGTTGAGGTTTGCATACCACGCTGTGGTTAGGATCACACTTCTAAGACAAGCTAGCCAAGTGTCATTTATACAAGACAGGGTACTTCATAGTACAGTCATTTAGCTAAAAGGTTAATTGGTTCCTCTTACTAGACCATGGCTTACATGAGATATTTTGGATCTGTACACTGCATTTCTGACGTAATAAGAAGCCTCACATTACAAGCGATGACGGAATGGATGAATAATGCCTCAATGGATACTTTGCCAAGCATCATATAACATCATCCATTGGTGTATAAGTTCGCTTCAGATAAAAAAGGGTGGACTCATCCATGGAATGGTGTTGAAAAGGCTACTGTCAACTTCTAAAATTGATGAAAACCAATGTGGTGCCCTCAGATTGACTTGCCACATATGAATGCTAAACATAATATTGTTTCGCTTTTCGGTATGTTGCTGAAATACAATTTGTATATCTTTTTTTCACTTTAATCTTCTATGTCTCTTTTGATATTTTGGATGTCTTTATCTCTATTACTATTGGTATCTTGTGTGTATATCAACTTTGTATCACTTTAAGTTTATTAATATTTAGCCAGTGTATGTGAACCTATTTGTTCTCTCTTTCTTGTGATTAGTAACTCAAACTGTCTTTTGACAAGAGGAAGAAGCCATTGCGTGCACCTTCCTTGTACACAGAGATTCAACTACAATAGTATATGTACTGTATATCCAACCGTGGGCGGAATGGGTGGGAATGGCATAGGTTGCAATAAAAAGTTATCTGATTAAAGAAAAAGTCCCAGACAATCTCCTTTAAAAATTCATGAATTTCATCTTCAGGAATTTTGAAGATGTTATAACCCGAGAGAGACCTGCTGAGATGACAGGTTCCCCTATAACCGCAATGGGAGTATTGACAGGGCAGATGGCCAACTTACCTTCCACCTTTGGTTTGACTTCAGCAATCCTTTCTGCAAACTTCTTTTTGAAGTACAGAGACTGTAGCCGCTGTTGATAATGGTTAATCCTAGAAGTAGCAATCCAATGATCAAAATATGAACTTCACACAGACTAGAAAGCCAATAACTAACTAAATGTATAAGAAGCCATAAACAGGTCACAAACAAAAAAGAAAAAAACAACAGCAGCAGCAAAGCAGTCCGTAGATATCATGGAAATCTGCTCATCAGCCATATTCAGCAGTGTGATCGTTTATCTGACAGATTAAAACTTATCTGACCCTTATCAACTATAAAAACTACACATCATATTTCTGGTTTAAGGGGGGGGAGGTGTCATCAGAAAAGTACCTCTTGTAAAAATCATTTTTTTATGTTAAGATTTATGTTTAGATTTTTTTTTAAATTTTCAATGTCATGATCTATATTGAAAAAAAATTCTAAAGTCTTGCATTTTTCGCAGTGACCACTAGGCTGATACTTCCTGTTCTTTGGAGAAAGCTTTGCAGCAGTTATCTCATTATTATGACAGGCAGGATTACAATCAAAGATAACACTTTTTCTATATATAGATAACACAAGATCCACCATTTATAACAAGTATGATCTCTGCCCAGGTCACAGAGCATTTCTAGAACAGTCCCCCATACAAATCAAATGGCCTCTCCCCTGTCTATTGTGTGAATGGCCCACGAGGCTGCTGTAAAGCATTTCTAAATGCTGTTAAAGGCAGCTCAGGAAAGATGGCCGCCCTCATCGTCATATACAAATAATAAAGAAAATAAAAACGGATTAGAAAAATGGAAAATGTTTAAAGAAAATATAAGTGATACGTTCCCTTTAAGGATTTGGCTAGCCGGCTTTTGCCTGTTGAATTGAAGCTTCTAATTAAGGGGGTATTCCACTTAGTGTCTGTAATTTCAGAGATAGCTAAGAACAAAATGCTCTGCTATTTCCATCAATCCCACTGAAAAAAAAAAAGAAGGAGCACAGTGCCACTCCATTAATTTCAACGGGGCCGACGAAAATAGGCAGGCATAGCATTTGATGGTCTTCTCCATTGGAATGAATGGAGCTATGCATGTCAAACCAGCGTCCCATTTGCTGCTACATTAGGAAGATAGAGAGAAGCAACCTGGCATTGTAAAAAGGGGGATACAGGTTACACGTTCTCAGGTTCATGGGAGTCCCAGCGGTCGGACCCCCTCCGATCTATCAGTTTTCATCCATCCAGTAGATGGGCCAAAACTTGAAAATATAGCCACTAATCGGGCTACCCCTTTAAAGAACAGTTTTAGACGTATTACGTCCATTTCACGCTACCCATGCAGTATGGCTAGCTGTCACAAACGGTCATTCGTCCCTCAGCTATTTTACCCCAGCCCCCTACACTCATGCATACTCAGCCAAGTATACATATGTTGTGAATGAAAAGAGGGGAGAAAGGTTTTATCTCCCCAGAACAAACGGATTTTCAACTGCCCTATTATTTCCCCACCAATCTATAGTTAGTGTGTACGGCCACCCTTCGTACTAGGAATCCCTCAAGGTGCTGGCTGTCATGCCTCTAGGAGCGACTGTAAATAAGGGGCAAGAAGCATATTCAGTCCCATGACATGAAACCCCAAACCCTGTAATTACTGTGCATATTAAAAGCTTTCATGAGAATCTGCTCTATCATACGCTAGATGAATATATGACAGCACCAGCTGCTACCAAAATATTTTCTCAACCTACAATTTACTTTCAAACGCATCTGATTCACATTAGGAACAGGTCTCAGCCTCAGCCTGCCACTTTAATTTTCAGATTCACTTTGAAGGAGAATTCAGACCAAGACACATTTGTATATATTAAACATGATGTCATGTTACAATGGTCACGTCAGCACATCGTCCAATGGCTCAAGCTTTACATGGACCGCTGAACATGAAGTCATATTAGTTGGCATATTAGATCTTGCTCCAAAAGTTCTGGAGGTGAGAAGAAAGTGGCTTATTGTAGTACCTTGATTAGCCAACCAGAAAAATTATATTTTCAAGCTTTCGACTTGAGTCACAGATTATAGCAAAAGAAACGCATATACACAACAGAGCAGATATAGGATGTGATTAATGACTTGGCCAATAGGATTGCACATAATGGACTAACACACTCACACCAAGTATCTGCTCTGCTGTGTATATAGGTTTCTTATGCTATAATCTGTGGCTCAAGTCTGATGAAGTAGCCTCAAAAGATTGCAAATATTTTTCTGGTTAGCCAATAAAGATATCACCTTTAAGTGTCTGCGCAGTTATACCATGGCATAGTTAACTTCTAACCATCTTTCTCCCTCTTATACAAGTACAGTCCAGCTTTCCCTGTGCACTCCATTAACTTCATCCATGCTGAATCTTCACTTTCACTGCTTCCTTTTTATCGTACATGTTTATTCACAAAAACAACTGGTTATCCACTATGTGATTGTTCTCAGTAAGAGAAACCAAGTAATCCTGTAGACATGATACTTGTCACAGAGACGGAAAAAGTCTATAGACTAAATTATTTGGCCCTTATCACAGTTATAGACTAAAATGTATATACTTTAATGGAAATTTAACTTAAAAACATGAATGGGCTCACACACATGCGTATCGCATGGACGAACAAAACAACCACACAAAAACACAAAGGTCGCCTCTTCCTTATCTCAGGAAACTTATGGAGGCTAGAAAAATCAATATTGATAAAGGACTACTAATGTTAGGTCCTCTATTTTTTATTTGTATCACATAGGAGGTAGGAGGAAGGCTCTATCTGCTGTAGGGCGCCTGTAAGTATAATGCCCCCCGCAGAGTATTTTAGGTAGGGAACCTCTTCCTAACAAAAATTCGCCCCTCTGTGATTACAATATAGCGCTTAGCGCATGACGAGATGGTTCAAATAGGAGAAACTCCAAGAGAACTAGACCCTTATGCGCAAGAATTACGGCGCAGACCAGGGTTATTCAATTGCAGTATGCTCGGCTCAACGCGTTTCCCCACACGAATGTGGTTCATCAGGAGCACAAATATTTTGAAGAAAGAATGATAAATCAGGATGATAACTGATTCTGCTTTTTGTTGTTTTTTCGTGATAAATAGATATTTTAAAATATTAGAACAGGGTGGCTTGGGAAAGCGCAATTTATGTGCTCGATCATATATAGACTGGATCACAGCATCTGATTTATTCAGGACAATTTCGAGCACTAAATCGCCATGGCGTGTCTCTATAGCCAAGTTCTTGGGAAATCCACACAATGGATAGCTATAGTGACAAATAACAGTACAGCTAGGGCTGAATGCGATTCACTACAAAAAGCCCACAAGTAGATCTTGCCCAGAACTAGGTATTGATTGCCGCAGGCAAAAGAAGTTGTTGCAGAGATAAATGCAACAGCCCCAAAAAGGCTAATAAGCCCTAGAGATTTTTTGACCCTTATTTGGTGTATTAGCTGCAGATGGTGCAGCCAGTTTCAAGAGTCAGCAGCTCATGAACAGCAAATAGTTGTTGCAGAGATAAATGCAACAGCCCCAAAAAGGCTAATAAGCCCTAGAGATTTTTTGACCCTTATTTGGTGTATTAGCTGCAGATGGTGCAGCCAATTTCAAGAGTCAGCAGCTCATGAACAGCAAATAGTTCTATCATAAAACCCAGTGAGGGTATTAGAGGAGCTATCTAATAGAGCCTGCAAGTAGATGTCAGATATCTAATTCGCCAAAGTATCCCTAAAAACACCCAATAATAGAAAAACAAATAAATAAAAGGATAAAGCCTGTGGCTCTGATGGTGAGCCACCATCAGAGCCACAGGCTTTATCCTTTTATTTATTTGTTTTTCTATTATTGGGTGCTTTTAGGGATACTTTGGCGAATTAGATATCTGACATCTACTTGCAGGCTCTATTAGATAGCTCCTCTAATACCCTCACTGGGTTTTATGATAGAACTATTTGCTGTTCATGAGCTGCTGACTCTTGAAATTGGCTGCACCATCTGCAGCTAATACACCAAATAAGGGTCAAAAAATCTCTAGGGCTTATTAGCCTTTTTGGGGCTGTTGCATTTATCTCTGCAACAACTTCTTTTGCCTGCGGCAATCAATACCTAGTTCTGGGCAAGATCTACTTGTGGGCTTTTTGTGGTGAATCGCATTCAGCCCTAGCTGTACTGTTATTTGTCACTATAGCTATCCATTGTGTGGATTTCCCAAGAACTTGGCTATAGAGACACGCCATGGCGATTTAGTGCTCGAAATTGTCCTGAATAAATCAGATGCTGTGATCCAGTCTATATATGATCGAGCACATAAATTGCGCTTTCCCAAGCCACCCTGTTCTAATATTTTAAAATATCTATTTATCACGAAAAAACAACAAAAAGCAGAATCAGTTATCATCCTGATTTATCATTCTTTCTTCAAAATATTTGTGCTCCTGATGAACCACATTTGTGTGGGGAAACGCGTTGAGCCGAGCATACTGCAATTGAATAACCCTGGTCTGCGCCGTAATTCTTGCGCATAAGGGTCTAGTTCTCTTGGAGTTTCTCCTATTTGAACCATCTCGTCATGCGCTAAGCGCTATATTGTAATCACAGAGGGGCGAATTTTTGTTAGGAAGAGGTTCCCTACCTAAAATACTCTGCGGGGGGCATTATACTTACAGGCGCCCTACAGCAGATAGAGCCTTCCTCCTACCTCCTATGTGATACAAATAAAAAATAGAGGACCTAACATTAGTAGTCCTTTATCAATATTGATTTTTCTAGCCTCCATAAGTTTCCTGAGATAAGGAAGAGGCGACCTTTGTGTTTTTGTGTGGTTGTTTTGTTCGTCCATGCGATACGCATGTGTGTGAGCCCATTCATGTTTTTAAGTTAAATTTCCATTAAAGTATATACGATGTAGACATGATACCTTTTAATGGCTAACAAAAATACATGATGTTATAGCGAGCTTTCAAACCTGATTGGGGTTCTTCTTCAGGAAGAACCCCAAGTAGGTTCAAAAGCTCACTACAACATCATGTGTTTTTGTTGGCCATTAAACGGTATCTTAACAAGATTAATTGGTTTCTCTTGCTGTGAACAAATCACATTTTGCTCTACAGGCCAACATGGTACCATGGTACTGTTTACTTTTTACCTAATAGTGATCCACTCACACAGTTTTATGTATATATGTATAGTAACCTATATGTATACTTCCTTATATTTCTGTAAACTCTAGTGAGCAGGACCGCTCACCCCTATTGTCCAAGATGTGCATTGTTTTATTACTGTATGTTATGACCTATTTTCTGTATTCTTTCCCCAGTTTGTTAAGTGCTGTGAAATATGTTGGTGCGATATAAAAAAAAAGAAAAAAAGTATTTAATATCACATAGATGTTGCTGCGAACATGGTACACGCCATTTGTGCCCTACATCGTAGTTCTAGTAAATGAGGATACCCAGCGATCTGCTGCATGTAAAGAACTTGCATTCAGTCTCAGGATGGATTGCTGGCTTTGTACCCCTGCTATGTCAACAACTGTCAGCTACGGCTCGCCAGCCATATTTTGGTTCCCACTGTAATTATTTATTAAGCATTCCTCCTCAAAGCATAATAAATATTTTATACGCTACGTCTGATGTGTTGTTCTTGCATATGTTGGAGTCATTACTTAACAACAAAAAAGAACCGTGGAACAATACCTCTACAGCGCCACCTATTAGAAGGCAGCATTCCTGCAAGTCAATGTTAGATGCTTTATACAAGAAAAGATAGCGTTCCTGACCCACTGCTTAACAGGCATGGCAGCGTTGGAAGATATTTCACTTTGTATGAGGGATTATATCATCCACTAGTCTGCACAAGCTTATGTGGCACTTTCAGATGTCCCAAAAGGAACAAACAGGGCAAGATGATGGCGGCTGGTCTTCCGCAGTTTGGTCTGCCCATTAATCTTTAAAGGCTTCCTCCTCCACTACCCAAACATGAGGCACTAATCTCAAATTTCTCAGATTAAGGACAATAATAAATGTTACTATCCACTATCAATCAGGGAATTGTGGGTAACGCTACACAGGGCCGACATTATGCTTTCTTCAGCTAGATACGATCTCCAACTTGTAAACCTTGCAGTTGAGATGTGTAAAAAGGAACATGAAAATTCAATATTCTCCAGCGACGAGACACGATAAAACAAATACGAACGGCTTCCAAAACGTGATATTATATGAAAAGAAAATGTTTTGCAGCTGTGAAAAGACGAAGTTTACACTTTCCCAACAGAGTTCTGAGAAAAGCAAAGAATAAATGTATCTCCTCTGTGCAATTCACCTGGGAGCGCAGTAAATGTGGAGATTTAATTTAATTCCTTCCATCTGGCATAGATTTTTATTACTAGATTTCTCTTTAGATTTGTGTATGCGCTTTCTGCTAAACAACAAAACTCAAAAGAAGCCACGATGCCCACATAGAGGGCCAAGGTATTGTGCAAGCTGCACTGATAGTCCTGAGGAAGATCCATCAGTTCTCTAGAAACTAGTGACATCATTTGGGTGGGATAATGCAGCCTATCATGACATCGCAGACGGCTCAGTTAATCAGTGATGTCAGTTTATCCTAGGAAATTAGCTTATAGTTATAATATGGGCACATTTTGATGAGACAACACTGTCCAACACCTAGCTATTTGCAGTCGATGCATCTAGGAGGGTCTCCAGCCATCAGCACTGGTTGAGCAAACCCACATAGATGCAATATACCATATTACTTGTCACAACAGGCTATAAGGTGTGGCGCTAATGCAGGGATGTCAACTTGGGGAACCCTTCGCAGGGTGATAGTTGATCAGCATGTCACGGCAAAATAGGAGGGACCTTTTCAAAGGGTGTAGCTTATATAAAAGGGCAGGGCTCAATATATTCAGACCCCGATATGAAGATCAAGACCCAGATCCACTACCCAAACATGAGGCACTATTCTCAAATTTCTCAGATTAAGGACAATAATAAATGTTACTATCCAATATAAATCAGGAAATTGTGGGCAACACTACACAGGGCCGATATTATGCGTTAAAGGGGTTGTTTAAGTTCTAGTTTAACTGAAAAACGCTTTTCCCATGCACTAAAATAACAAAGTAGTGTCTGACGGCACTACTCCGGGTCTCCCCTGTGACATTACGTTTACAGGCTGCCCTGGCCCATTTACGGGATGCCACAGGCGCTGCAGCCAAGAACCGAGCTCAGCAATCAATCGCTGAGCTCTGTAATTGGCTGCAGCAGCTGTGACATTCTGTTAACAAGGCGGGACTGCAGCCTGCAAACAAGCAGAGGCATGGAGGACTAAGTACCTGCACAGGACATAGTAGGGGCACGGAGAGGCAAGTATATCACTGTAATTTTAGCGCATGGGAAAGGGTTTTACAGATTATCTGTAACTTGGACAACCCCTTTAATTTCAGACCCCAGACTCTCTAAATACATAAAAAAATATACTATGTTTATATCAATTAAAACTCAAACCTCTAGCTTAAATCAGACCCCAGACCAAACCCCTTAGAGGATAGGACACAGGCACAGCAAAAGGACAAAATGCACCATTTTTAGTCTTTATAGCTGGCAACAGGGTGAAAACTATGTGTTATTGGGTGACTGGGTGAGGGAGACTGACAAGTAAACTACTATGCCTAGTTGGAAAGTAACGAGTTGTCATGAAGACCATCAATATGTAATCAGTGGGGTCCAAAAATGGGGCTGTAGTGTGCATTAGTGGGCCCTTCAATGTTTGTCCAGGCACAGTGGCACATCTGTCACACACTGGTGTCCTGTCCTAGTTATGCATATTCCTGGAAAACCTTCACTACTGATCTTGGCTTACATAAAACACAGATGAAGATGGATTTAAAGGGGTTGTCTCGCGAAAGCAAGTGGGGTTAAGCACTTCTGTATGGCCATATTAATGCACTTTGTAATATACATTGTGCATTAAATATGAGCCATACAGAAGTTATTCACTTACCTGCTCCGTTGCTGGCGTCCCCGTTGCCATGGATCCGTCTAACTTCGGTGTCTTCTTGCTTTTTTAGACGCGCTTGCGCAGATCTATCTTCTCCATTCGGCTCGTCTCGGCATCACCGGCATTTTGGCTCCGCCCCCTTGTACGCGTCATCGCGAAGCTCCGCCCCCGTCACATGTGCCGATTCCAGCCAATCAGAGGCTGGAATCGGCACATGTGACGGGGGCGGAGCTTCGCGATGCCGCGTACAAGGGGGCGGAGCCAAAATGCCGGTGATGCCGAGACGAGCCGAATGGAGAAGATAGATCTGCGCAAGCGCGTCTAAAAAAGCAAGAAGACACCGAAGTTAGACGGATCCATGGCAACGGGGACGCCAGCAACGGAGCAGGTAAGTGAATAACTTCTGTATGGCTCATATTTAATGCACGATGTATATTACAAAGTGCATTAATATGGCCATACAGAAGTGCTTAACCCCACTTGCTTTCGCGAGACAACCCCTTTAACTTAAAATTTAAAAAAAAATAAAAAAATTCATTATATTTTTACTGTGTTTAGAATCCGCTCCTAGCTTTGGCTTGAGAAAATAAAAAAACAAACAAACATTCAGATGGAAAATACTAAAGGAAGGTCATGAGTAGTTGATTGATTGTCACTGTATGAGCAACATGCAGTTTACAATTATAGGTACCTGCTCATCTCGAAGAGGAACCTGTCAGGTTTGGCCATACGATCCAGCTCATGTTTGTGCTCCTCCAGCAAGTCAATGTCACTCTTCTCAGGAACAAACTTCAGGAGCTGCAGAGGATACAGAGAGTGTAAGAAAACTCTGCACATTCAATGTTATGAGCACATACTACAGACTGGATGTACACCATCCTACCAAAAGGATTGGGACACCCGAGCAAGAATCGTAAATAGTATTTATTTCCATATGTTAATACTTAGTGGGCCTCCTGTGGCCATAACGACATCGGATACTCTCTGTGGCATACTTTCTTCAAATGTCTGATACACTTCAGCTGGTATTTCCCTCCACTCATCCTGCAAATATCTGGCACTTCCTCTCCAATAAGATGCACGCTGTTCATATTTTCTGACCTGATATTTCAGTTCGTCCCCAAGATGTTCAGTAGGGTTCAAATACAGACAGAGGTGTCCAAATCCTTTTAGCACTATAGTGTATATATTATAATGTACAGTGAAATTCCTCTAACTAATGACAGATGCCCTGAGATTCCTTTGGGTGCCCATACAGGGTAAAGATCTTCCGCTATAACTGCATGCAGATCCCAGCTTATTGCCGGGCAGCACCTGCGCTGGTTATTGCTGCGATTGGCAAGTTGAGGTGCGGCAGGGTGATAGTGATTCAGAGGTGGTAATAGTGGATCAACCGCAGCATGTAAGGGTACCCCAATATATTGATATCCTAAATGAAGTTCTAATGGACAAGGCATGCATGAGCTTTATCACCTAGGATTTACTACCCCCCGGGGGCCCATATATAATGGTGCTTTGTTTTTTAAGTCTTTTCTCCTCGTACATTTGGAGCCAGTGTGAGCGCTCACACTGTAGACTTTGGAGACAAATTGCTCCACAAATTGTATTTTGCTGGAAATCTTCCCAGGCCCGTTCCCTTTTAATGTGGATTGTATTACTGAACAATACCTTACGAGTATAGGAGCTGGCGTAAGTTGTTTGTTTTGTAGCGAGCCTCCAACTCTTATATTAGAAGAATTCTTCACTTATTTTGTTAGATTTAAGAAAGGTCACTGAAGTTAAAGGGGATCTACAGGTTGACGCTCACATAACAGTCTTTACGCTTGCTAGTATGCACTGTTCTAGCATTCAACCTCCAGTTCTTTTATAGGGGGTTATGGGTGCAGGGAGAGGTGCTGCTTATTTACTTGTTCTTGCTTATACAGGTAGTCTCTATTGATACACCAATATCCATCCGAGCTATGAGGAGTACACTGGAAGTATCCACAGAGCAAATATAAGATGTCCGAGACCTCATACACAAAGAGGCGGTACAGCAGCACATGGAGTCCCACGCGGCTACGTACGCCACTGTGCAATACCTGCTCAGGTGCTCTATGTGCAGAGATATTCTCCCCTAGAAGTTTTGAAGAAAAAGGAAAAAAAAACCTCTGTATGGAATTGGCTCTGCAGTATACTGAAATACAGTAAGGGCTCATTCACATGAATATAAATACACTGCGTGTTACGCACGTATTCTTTACACGTGATACGAAGTAAATAAAGGCCATTGTAAGCAGCATGTCCTATTTTGGTGCATTTTATGCACAGAAACAGCCCATTGAAATCAATGAGTTTGCAAAAACACGCAGAAAACCTGTGTATTCGCTGCATATTTATACAAGAGATCAGAGAGATTGCTTGTGTTTTTATTTTTACGAGCATAGAAAAAAAGCAATAGGCAGAAATATGCAGGGAATCAGCGTATTCCGGTCCATGAATACAAGGACTGAAATACACAATACGACAGTGTGAATGACCCCAAGGGACAATTCTTAAATGCTTGTAATAACATGCAGTCTCCTGTAGATGGCGCTAATGTTTTCTTTGAGGAAGTACGGCATTATTGCTTGTATACTGCAGCAACTTTTTTTACGCAATGCAAACAGGGAAATATATTTTTTACGATACTATATCAAAAGGGCAGCTCAGTGCTAATGATTAAAATACCATGCGAATCCTTCCTAAGGCTGGGTGCACACGGAACGGAAATCCAGCGGCTTGGCCGCACCGAAAATCTCCGTGGGAGAGCCGCAGCTTCAAAACCCATGGCATTTCACGGCAGGTTTTGGGGCGGTTCGGCCACTGGCATTCCGTTTCGGCTTTCTCTCCCCATAGAGAGGAGTGAGGCCACAACGGAAAATAAAAAAAAGGATTGACATGTTGCGGCTGTCAATTCCACGACGCATTAGCGGTTACACCCGGCTTTGCACGAGACGGATTGGCCGCCCCACGTGGACAAGATTTTTGCTAAATCTCGTCCACATCGCTGGCTAATCCCAGGATTAGATCCACAAACGGATCCATACATGCGGAGTTAGTAGGCAATGCTGTAGCTGTTGCGTGATGCAATGATCTGTATAACAGCGCCAACACGTGGGAAGCGTCATTTGTCAGAGACAACGTTCTGCACAGTTGTGAGGACGTTATGGCAGAGCTGACAATTCCAATGTGATCAAATAGTTGGGGCCCTTATAGTGGGTGCCTCTGTAATAAAGGTATATGCTATATTATGAGGCATAGTATCCAAGATTATGACTGCATACAGTAAGATTGGAAAAACCGCATCTGACAAACACCAGTGTGGACGGAAATGTGTGTTGAGTGACAGAGACAGATGATCATTGCACAGAGTTCTGATGAAAAAGAAGGGGACTACAGCTTTGGTGTTTGGCATTTCCTTATTTTTGTTCCCCTCTGTATATCCCTAATGCGAGTATAGTGCTTCTTGTATATGACAATACTGAATGTTAAGGCTATGTTCACGCAGGGCAGAATTTGCTGTGGAGTATTCGTGGTGGGCCTTCCGCAGATTTTCTGTGCGAAATGCGCACCATAAAGTGTGTTTTTTGACATGGAATTCACCCCCTCATTTGAAAAGGTGGAATTCACACTACAAAACCACTTAAAATTGACATGAGGAGGACTTAAATTCTGAACCGCAGGTCTATTTCCACAGTGAAGTAGGTTGGTCGGAAACACATCAGTGGTCTTGTCCCCACATTATTTTGGACCAGTGAGGAGCCTTATATTAGGGGTCTAGTCCTAACATTATGGTGGATCTCTGGGAAGCCTTATATTAGGGGTCTAGTCCCTACATTATGGTGGACCTCTGGTGAGCCTTATATTAGGGGTCTAGTCCCCACATTATAGTCGACCTCTGGGGAGCCTTATATTAGGGGTCTAGTCCCCACATTATAGTCGACCTCTGGGGAGCCTTAATTTAGGTGTCTAGTCCCCCCATTGTGCTGGACCTCTGGGGAGCCTTATATTAGGGGTCTAGTCCCCTCATTATGGTGGACCTTTGGAAAGCCTTATATTAGGGGTCTAGTCCCCACATTATTTTGGACCTCTGAGAAGCCTTATATTAGGGGTCTAGTCCCCACATTATAGTCGACCTCTGGGGAGCCTTATATTAGGGGTCTTGTCCCCACATTATAGTCGACCTCTGGGGAGCCTTATTTTAGGTGTCTAGTCCCCCCATTGTGCTGGACCTCTGGGGAGCCTTATATTGGGGGTCTAGTCCCCTCATTATGGTGGACCTTTGGAAAGCCTTATATTAGGGGTCTAAGTCCCCACACTATGGTGTACCTCTGGGGAGCCTTATATTAGGGGTCTAATCCCTACATTATGGTGGACCTCTGGAGAGCCTTATATTAGGGGTGTAGTCCCCACATTATAGTCGACCTCTAGGGAGCCTTAAATCAGGGGTCTAGTCCCCACATTATTGTGGACCTCTAGGGAGCCTTAGCCTTATTTTAGGGGTCTAGTCCCCCCATTGAGCTGGACCTCTGGGGAGCCTTATATTGGGGGTCTAGTCCCCTCATTATGGTGGACCTTTGGAAAGCCTTATATTAGGGGTCTAAGTCCCCACACTATGGTGGACCTCTGGGGAGCCTTATATTAGGGGTCTAATCCCTACATTATGGTGGACCTCTGGAGAGCCTTATATTAGGGGTGTAGTCCCCACATTATAGTCGACCTCTAGGGAGCCTTAAATCAGGGGTCTAGTCCCCCACATTATTGTGGACCTCTAGGGAGCCTTAGCCTTATTTTAGGGGTCTAGTCCCCCCATTGAGCTGGACCTCTGGGGAGCCTTATATTAGGGGTCTAGTCCTCCCATTATGGTGGACCTTTGGAAAGCTTTATATTACGGGTCCAGTCCCCACATTACTTTGGACCTCTAGGAAGCCTTATATTAGGGCTCTAGTCCCCACATTATGGTGGACCTCTTGGGAGCCTTATATTAGGGGTCCAGTCCCCACATTATGGTGGACCTCTGGGGAGCCTTAGGGGGGCGCTTTCAGCACCCCGCTAATCGCGGCATAACGCTCCCATTGCTTTCACTCGGACCTCTCAGACAGCCACTTGATCGCAGCGCTTTTCAGCGCCATGATTTTTTAGCGGTGTCTGTTCTATTTTTGAGCGCTTATCGCTCCTCATCAATGATGAAGAGTGCTAAAAGCCAGCATCAGCCACAGCGTCACTGCGGCAGAAAACTAAAGTAAAACGCGGCAAAGTGCCGCAATTTAAATTGCGGCACTTACTGCAATGTCTGTGTGAGGGATGCCTTAAAGTTCATATTGTGTTATTACATTAGAGGGGTTTTTGAGGATTAGGATATTTATGATCTAGGCCTCTCGCCGATCAGCTGTTTAAAGAGGTTGTGCACAGCGCTGTTAATTTTGTAGTGGCTTTGCCTGGTATAGCAGCTCAATCCCATTCACTTTATTGGAACGGAGTTGCACACCGGCCATGTGGCAAATGAAGGTGAGGTCACTGCCAGAGAAGAGGCTACAGCACTGTGGCCTCTTCACATAGCTGATTGGATAGGGCATCAATATTTTAGTCCCACATAATCCCTTTAAGTAAATGTAATATCTTGTCAGTGCATTCTGTGCTCACAATGCAAATTCCCCACATTATGAAATTATCTACGCCTCATCTGTCACTATTCAGTTTCCAAAAGGCAATTTTGTTAATAACGACTGCATTGGCTGGAGGTTTCCTTTATTGCTACTGAAAGAAAGGTCACTGGTGACAAGTCAGATAAGGTATCGCCCTCACCTGTTCCAGCATGTCTTTTGGTAGATCCTCCTGCTCATCCATTGTCAAAATTGCACGTTTGATTTCTTCATTTGACAACTTCAGCCTAGAAGAATGCAAACATTAAAGAACATATTAAATGATGGAAGTCAGGGAATGCCGACAGTTCTGTATCGGCGGCAAACAGTGGTGACCACTCTTTCCAGCTATGATAGAAAAGAACACTGATGGGAAGCAAGATTCTGCCACTGATTTAAATGTCATTGTGTCACATGAATTAGCAATGCTCTTTTCTAGTTACCAATTTCAAACAACTATGAATAATAGCGTCCCCAGAATCCTGCATATTTTTGTCTTAACTCCCCCCCCCCCCCCCTCCTCCAGCATAATGAGTTTTACGGTAACATGTACAACAGATCACTCTGAACCTGTACAAGTTCATACTGAACCTCACCATGGTAAAAGCGTCGTCACTAGCAGAATTCCCAGCATATCGTACAGCAAGTTAACACATGCTCCAATTATGCGTTAATAGTGTTGATCTCAAAGATTAAAGCAAGATACCTGACCGCTAGAATGCTGAACGTCACTGGAAATCCACATTTTTCTAAATTTAAACCCAAACTTTGCGATTCCAATTTTTATTTATCCTGCCCTCAGAATGCAGTCAGTGATGAAGCAATGGGTGATTATTGTTCCTCCACTTCTTGATTAGTTGCGATTATACAGTACATAAGTAAAAAGTAGGAGACCCATGGCTGCAGGATCTGACTACACAGGGTTTGTTTGTTGTCTGTTACCATGGAGAAACAAAGGCCTACATGCGAGCTGTAGACACAAATTGGTAGGTCAATTTTAATCAAGACTATTTGAAAAGTGTTTTTAGGAAAATGTCAGCTTTTTTTTTTTTATTATTTAAACCGCTTTACAAAAATGCCAACTTACAGCCAGTACTGAAATAGAACACTGTGCTGCAAACAATGTATTTTCTGTGGAATTTTTCTTCACTTTTAAAGCATTTTTTGGCAGTTAGCGGAATTTTTTTTTAAGGCAGTATTGCTCTGGGTATGGTTTTCCAATAGACTTCTGTATAGGACTGGAAATACATAGGCAGACACCGGAATGGTATGCAATATACAGTGCAGTGGCAAATTTAGTAAAAACAGATTTTGTTTAAGGCCAGGGTCATGGCTGTAAGCTGAATCCACTGCGAGAGACCCTGAGCAGATTCCAGCTGTGAGCCCGGCCATGACCCTGCGTATGCCCGCGTAATGTAATTGTGTATGGGCTGCAGGTATATCTGTGACCATAGCGAACAATGGGCTCTATGTAGTGGCAATCGCGGTAAAATAAAACATGCTCGTTTTTTCCCCCCACAAGCGAATTACGCAATGCTGACCTGCTAATGTGAGCGGAAATGTGTAATCCAATGCATTTGATTGATCCGCGTATTACCGCAGATCAAAATGCTCGCGGAATCCGCAATTCCTATCTGGTCGACTAACTGCGGAATTTGGTTTATGTAACATTTTGTGTAATCTGTCTTTTTTCTACAGAATTTTATTGTGCAATTATTTCTTTATGTCAAAAATGTGCAACATCAATTGTGAATTCCGTATTGGCACGCTCTTCCGCTGTGGAAAACAAAAAACGTACGAAATTGAAAAAAAAAGCAGATTTCAAGCCCCATAGCATAACACGGGGCCAATTCCAGTGAAAGCACCTTGAGTGAACCTGCACACAAGGTGGATTTTTCTGATGGCAGCATAATCAAGTACCAGCAAAATAGAGAAGATCTTAAAATCCCATCTACACATTGCAAAATCTTTCTGCATGCTAACCAGCCTGCGATGCTGATTTGAAATCCGCAGTGTGTCAATTCGCTCTGTAGATTTTCAGCGCAGATTTGACCTTTTGGAACTCCTCGGCACAATCTATGGATCAGTCTATACAGAGTCTCCTTAACATAACAAGGAGGCTCGTGTATATTCAGGCACTTCATAAGAACAAATATTTTGTTCTTGGCAAATGTTAATAGCTAAGGGGCGTTTGTGGAGTTATGGGAGGGAAGACATCAGATCAAAGGGGTCATCACCTAATCACTAAAAACAATTGAAGCTTATTAAATAATCCCTCGGGTGTTTAATTTCCGCCAACAGAACTAGCTCAAGGTTTAGTACAGCAAGATCTGTTTACTTAGAAGGGGGTGCTGAAAGCTGCAGTCCTTACATTGTAGTGCATCCATTGTGTTACTGATAAACAACAAGGGGCTTCACGTCCTCAAGCTCTTTGCTTCTGGTTGTTAAATGTCAGTTCATCCATTACTTTGGGGCCGTTTATACCCAACGATTTCTTATTTGAATGATCAAAAGATGTCAGAGTTCACTCGGGCAGCCTGTTTATATATCGCTGGCTCGTTCAAATGAGAAATCATTCAGTTGGTCACATTCGCTCTAAAAGGCTGAGCTCACCCCGCCATAATTCACTGCGTGCTACACATGACATTGCATAGTTGCTGTGTGCCACCAATTGTCATGTACTATCTTGGTGTGTATGTATGCATGGCCACTGTAGCAAACAAGTATAGTTGGATGCAGGGTTTCCTGACGATAACAGCTGACTATCGGGGAAAGACCTGGAGCAATCAGATGGGCCAGCTTCTATTTAAAGAGCTTGCCCAGTTAGAAATTAACTTTTAAAATGGAGAGCCACATCACTTGAAATAAAAAATAACAGAATGGTACTTAACCCTCCTCAGCCCCAGCAATCCAGAGCTGCCGTCCCGCTATTAACCCAGTCTCTGTTGACAGCGGAAGTCAAGTGACCGCTGTCTGCCAAAGAGGGTCTGTAGCGTCATGGCTGGTTCTCTTGGCATCAATGCTCACATCCTGGATGTCATGATGCCAGGAAAACGTGATGCTTTGGCCTCTGATTGGCAGGCGGTGATCAACTAACTTCTGATGTCAAGAGATCGGGTGAATTGGAAAGCAGCAGCACTGAATTGCCAGGGCTGAGGAGGGTAGGTAACCTATTGTTTTATTTAAGTTTGAAAGTTAATTTCCAACAGGACAACCCCTTTAATTCCAGTGGTTCCAGAAAGTCTTCAGACATGATCACTTTTCTTTACACTTTGTTATTTTGTGGCCATGTGTAAATGAAAAAAACATTTTGCGTTATCATTCTGCACTCAATATCCCAAAATGATAAAGTGAAAACAGAATGCTAAAAATCTTCGGAATTTTTTTTTTTTAAACTAACATTTTGCATTGATGTAAGTGTTCAGACCCTTTGGTGTGACACTGGGAGCCTCCCATTTCTCTTGATCATCTTTGAGATGTTTCTACACCTTAATTGAAATCCACCTGTGGTAAATTCCGTTGATTGGACATAATTTTAAGAGACACACCCCTGACTAGATAAGGTCTCTCAACTCACTATGCATATCAGAGCCAAAACCAGCTATAAAGAGGAAAGAACTGCATGTAAAACTCAGAGATGGGATTGTGTGGAGGCACAGATCTAAAGAAAGCTACAAAAAATATCTACTGCACTGAAAATTCCCAGGAGTACAGCGGCCTCCATAATACTTAAATGGGAGACATTTGCAACAACCAGGTCTCTTCCTAGAGCTGACGACCCACCTAAGTAATTGGGGGAGAAGGGTCTTGGTGAGAGAAGTGACCAAGAACCCAATAGTCACTCCTGGCTGAGCTCCAAAGATCCTGTGTGCAGATGGGAGAAACTTCCAGAAAGTCAACCATCACTGTAGCCTCCACCAAACTGGGCTTTAAGGCAGAGGGGCCAGAATAAAGCCTCCCTTCAGTAAAAGGACAGATGAAAGCCCACCTGGAGTTTGCCAAAAGCACCTAAAGGACTCTGACTGTGAGAAACAAGATTCTCTGGTTTGATGAAGCGAAGATTTAACTTTTTAGCCTCAAATCTAAACAATACATCTGGAGGAAACCAGGAACTGCCTGGTTAAAGTTAAAGGATCTGAAGACTTTGTGGACCCGCTGCACATGTTCTGGAACAGGCAGGTGATACACTCGGACTACCACTGCAGGGCTTGCCACTCAGCATTCCAAGAGTCGTGAACAGCTAGCCTGTCACTTAGTGGAAGTGATGTGTAAGGCTACACATCACATGCTGTGCAGTAGGCCCTTTGGGCTACAATCACATCCTGTGCAGTAGGCACTATTTCCTGCATGAAAATGCCTACCGTGCAAGTAAACAAGACTTTTTCCATTTACACTACCGGAAAAAACCATGCAGACGTGCTGCACTTTTTTAAAAAACCCAAGCAGGATCCGTCCACATAGAATTTTGTGGTATTTAGCAAAACCTGTAGAGCAGAGTGTTTAAGTACACAGTGTTTAGTTCCATTCACTTGTTCTTCACCAATCACTTGTATGTAATAAGCAAAAACACATTTTCTCTGCTTACATGAGATGAGGGACCTCAAAAAAATGACGACGTATCAGCCATCTAGTTATGTTTGGCTCAGCTTAACCAAAGGATAAGAGGTCACTTGATGTCTGGTTCTTGCAGCCATGACATCATTCCAAGGAGTCTCAGAAATCAGGGCAAGCAAGGGATTAATTCAGAGTGTTACAAAGTAGTTGTGCAGGTCATCTCCATCGCAACATACGACACCCGCAGCTTTATCTGCATTCCCCATTATACTACTTAGAACCATGTTGTGATAAACATGACAGTAGAAAACGACCCACTTGAAACGCACATCAGGTGACCGCATGCCACTGGTTTATCACATCGCAGCGGCATATAGATCACAGTTTGTAACAAAGTTGCTGTAGAGTTATTACATAGGTAAACGGAGCGTCATGTCTTATCTGTGAATAGGCCATGAATATTTAATAAATGGGGGATCTCACCCCCAGAAGGCTACAGGGTGTCCCCACTTTACAGCTGTTACATCCAGATGGAGGCTTTGAATGTACTGTACTATAATTGTCTAAGGTAAGAAAACCTTTTTAGAGTAAATGTCCACCAGTGTACATTTAATGGCTATGGACATCTTGGGGACACTTTTTAACTTAAATGCATGTATTTTGGTCTGACAATCATTTTTGCAATAGGGTGTAAGTAAAAATGTGCCTAGTTTGATATGTAGCAGCTGCAGAAGACACTGAATATAGACACTTTATATGGGACAACCATTGCTGCTGTGCATCTATGAAGGGGGCGGTAGTCATTCAGTAATTGTAAAAGGAGGGAGCCGGAGATCTCCCCCAGTCACCTACTGCCATTCACTGTGAACAGGCAGATGTTCATAGTTGAACTGCTGCCCGTTTACACTGAAGAACTCACTTACTAGTTGCTTCGTTTTACTGAGCTGAAATGAAGTGACTAATGAGAGATTTTTCACTCAGTACCGTCAGGTCCCATGTTTACACGGGTCAACTATCGCTCAAAATCGCTAGTTTGAGCAATTTTTAAGTCAATAATTGGCCTGCGTGGCCACCCTGTCTCAACAAGAGATCTGTCAGTGAGGCTTGACTGATGTATTAACTCCCTTTTAGGCCGCCTGCAGACAGCTGGGTCGGATCCGGCTGCGAGAATTCTCGCAGCCGGACCCGACCCGAGCATCTGCAGAGAGCAGCGTGACACTCGCCTGCTCCCGCAGCTCCAGATCTTTCATGTGCCGGCTGCCAGCGAATGCGCAGAGCGGAGCTGGCGGCCAGGGAGTGACGTTTCTGCGAGCCCCGCACAGAAATAGAGCATGCCACGATTTGTTTGCAGCGCGACATTTTGTGCAGCTAAATCGCTGCCGTCTGCCTAGGATTGCGTTTGTTAACGCAATCCTATGGCAGCTTCCACGGGTGGAAATTCGGCGGGAAATCCCGCCGCGGAATTTCCGACCGCCTGCAGGCGGCCTTACACAAAAATTATGGTTAAAAAAAATTGTTTTACAAAAGTGAACGATAAATCACTCAGTGTAAACACGGCTAACAACTGAATGATAATTCGTTCACTTATCGTTCATTTTATCCAAGCATATAAATCATTGTTGGCTCGTTCGCAAATGTTCAGTCGTTCTCATTCAGTGGTGCAGCAAACTGAAGGATCCTGTATAAAAAAAAAAGAAAAAAAAAAAAAAGATTTATCTTTGTGACTAACCGGACTGCAGAGCGAAGGAGCAAACTGTGACATCATTCGCTCAGGAGAACTATAATCCTATAATTGTTCCATGTAAACGCACCTTACATCTCATTAGCTTTCAGCTCTTATCTTTCCGCTCCTGCACTCTCTTATCAGCTAATTTAGGACTACAATAAAGTTTATGTTTGTTGGGGTCATAAATTAGCTGATTAGGATGTGCAGGAGAGGAAAGATAAGGGCTGAAAGCTAATGAGATGTAAGGTGCGTTTACATGGAACAATTATTTACAAAATAAAATAACAATCGCTGGATTGTTCGAATTTGAATAACAATCCTTCAGTCTAAACGCGGCCTACAATTAACGATAATTCTTTTGTTTCATGCAATCATGAAAATCATTGTCAGCTCGTTCACTATTCGTTCGGTTTAAACACCGACTGTTCAGCCATTCTCACATGGGTACAGAGAACTGAATGACTGAATGATCCTGTATAAAAAAAAAAAAAAAAAAAAAGGGATTTATCGTAATATACGAGGGGGTGCTGATAAGTCTTTGGCTTTGTGTTCCTTTTTTGTTTCTATGGTAACGAATGTTACATCACATGAAAGCCTTATATGTCTAATATACGTTTTGAAAATTTTATGGCAACAGTGATCTAGGCACGCGGGAAAACAAAATGGCGATATTCACGGCAAATGAGAGCAGAGGAGTGACAAAATTCTTCTGCAAGGAAAGTCCACGAAGGATATTCATGGTGCTATGTCGCAGACATTGAGGGATCAATGCCCTTCCTATTCTACTGTTAAGAACTGGGTTGCAAATTTAAAACGGGCCACTTCAGCATCAATGATGAGGAACGTCCTGGACGACCGAGAGAGGTTGTTGATCCGGAGATAGTCGATGCGGTGCACAACCTCATACTGGAGAATCAGCGAATATCAGCTAAAGGAATAGCAGACAACATGGGGATTTCTCGTGAACATGTCTGTGTCATTATCCATGAAATTCAAACATGAAGAAGCTATCTGCACAGTGGTTCCCCAAATGTTTGACAACAGATCAGAAAAGCATGCGAGTGAAAACCTCCCGGTCCATTTGTCAGCGTTTCCGAAGTGATAAGAACTTCCTGGATCGACTGGTCACTATGGATGAGACCTGGATTTATTTGTATGACCCTGAAACCAATGAGCAGTCAAAAGAGTGGAGGCACAGTGGTTCTCCTCGCCCAAAGAAGTTCAGCCACTAAGGTGATGGCGTCTGTGTTCTGGGATAAGGAGGGCGTGCTGCTAGTGGACTACCTTCAAAATGGTTCCACCATCAATACAAGGTATTACGTTGAACTTTTGGACCAATTGAAGGCAGCTCTGAAGGCCAAAAGGTACGGCAAGCTGTCCAAAGGAATCTTGTTCCTGCAAGACAACGCCTCCGCTCACACTGCACAAGCGACCACGGCAAAACTGGTGGAGCTAGGCTTCCAGCTGGTTGACCACCCACCTTATTCACCAGATCTAGCTCCCTCTGACTATCATCTGTTTCCAAACCTGAAGAAACACCTCAAGGGTACCAAATTTCACACCATTTCTGATGCCATGGCTGCTACGGATGACTGGTTTGAGGCACAACCAAAATCCTTCTTTTTGCAAGGCTTACAGAACTTGGAATACCGATGTAAGACATGTGTCTTAAGGTCCATTGTCTACAATTGTCGCTAAAATTCGCTCAAGCAAACGAAAGTACGCAAGCCATCGTACACTATTCATTCGCTTTTCATTTGTCGCTCAGTTTCAGGCGGCATAACAATTCTTAGCAGCTCAGTCACTTCTCGTTACATTTAAATACTCTTCGCTTAGTGTTTGACATAGGAATGTGAAGCACTGAACGAGAAGTGAACAATTCTCAACGATGATCTGCCTGTCAAGAGCGAACGAATTAGTGGGGATTTCACTCGCTCGTGCACACGTTCAAAAGACAATTGGCTCGCGTAAAGGGGTATTAGGGTAGCTTTAGACTGGCCAACCCTTAGCCAAAAAATTGCACAAATGAGAGATTTTCAGTGATAGTTGTCCTATGTAAACATGGGACCCAACGGTACCGAGCGAGAAATCACTCGGAACTCACTAGTTGCTTGCTCTTAGATCACTGAAAAGACGTGACTGGAGAGCAAATTTTCGTCAGTGTAAACAGGCAATCCACCTTTGGAAGACTGCTTGTTCTCAGTGAAGGGAGGTGAGCAGCCGGAAGAGATCTGCCTCCGTTCACTGAACTATCGCTTATAGTGTTCCCATGTAAAGCCACCTTTAGACTGCAGTTTCTATATAGTCTGCTATGTATAAGCTGCAAAAGACAAAAACGGTACAAAAATGTATAATCCAGCCCCTTTGGAAAAATGATTGTCAGCGCAAAATACTTTCATCTAGGTAAAAAAAAAAACTGCCCTTAATAGCCTTTAAATAGAATTACTCTACATAAAGGAGTTACAAATGCTATAAAGACACACTGCTCTACTTATAGTAGTAGCAGTTCAGAGCTGCATTCACAATTTTAAAATGTGTCAGAGCCAAAATCTCCCAGCCTTTCTTGCTGGCTCAGTGCCGCTACATGTGGACGAGCCTCAAGTGATGTGTTTGAGAACAAGTTTGTTGAAGAGGATTAATAACCAACTTTTATCTACTGTGCTTTGAACTTTGACTCCCTGGGACACATTGTTGAGAAAAGTGTCCTAAGGCTGAAGAGAACAATTTCATGCGCACTTCTACATAAAGGAATTGCTAATTAAGCAATTCCTAATATAATTCAGTAGGTTCAGATAAGGTGATCCTAGTTTTTAAGGAGCTTGGGAAACAAATGAATGTGAAGACTGAATGTCCTCGGTCGGTGCTTACATCTACATTCCAGCTTTTGCTGACATTGAGCCATCAGGATAATATCTGTCAACCAGAACCAAGTTAAACGTGCAGGGAGCAATAAACCTTTCATGTCAGTAGATATGCTCCTCTGTGCCCGCTTTATTTTTCATGGGTGTGGCATAGAAATGGAAATGAAAAACCGTTTTCCCACAACATCCATCAGAGCTGACAGCGGGACAGCGTCAGAGGCTTTTCCTCTTACAACTTATTCTGAGTTCATAGTACATCAAGTGACCAGGAAGAAAGTTATAGATGACTTCCTTAATAAAAAAAATAGCTGGATAAGGAGTTCTACGCTGGAGAGAAGCCAAAAAAAACCCTTATTTTTAGCTTTGGTTCTGCAGTACATCTAAAATAGCACAGATTTTCTGTTTCCAATATAATGAAAGGTGGAGCCTTTTTTTTTTTTTTTTTACTGAAAACAGAGGAGCACAGGGCATTAGGATGAAAAGTTTCTACACCTAGTCTGAATCTCTCAATGGAACAACATATATTGTACATTGCAGCTGCCACCAACTTTAAGGCTCCAATAAACCAGACAAATAGCACATCCTTATAGACTACCTGATCTGTGAATACCACCCTGTTTAGGCTTACCAAATAGCTTTTCTAACAGGAGACTACAAATGAGATCCTGCTTGGCCCACCTGAAGTATTTTACTATGTTCTCACTACAATTTTTAGTACAATTTTGATGTATAAACCAGGAAAGCTTCCAGCATATAAGTCCAATGAACCCATAGAACCCCAGGAACTTGAATGAGAGAAAAAGTGCTTTACTATGTAGAAAATCACAGTTAACTCCACTTTATTTGGAGGCATCCCGCAAGGTATTCTGTTCTTAATGGGAGCCATACGCATTGGAACATTCCGTTTAAAGTGTACATGGGGAAATTCTCAACATATACCTCAGAAAGAAGACTCAAATGCAATGTGAATATACCCTAAAACACACTAACCTAACAAGACTAAATCGGGGTTGTGACCGGATTCCTGGTTATTTTCAGAAAGTATGTATGTCACACTGGCACTTCTAATCTCTGAAAGCCCTTTCTTCCCTCAATGTCTTACATTAATTTTGATCATTAAACTGGGTAAGGTATATCCAGCATTACATCCATGAAAACAGAAAATAATGCATGTAACAAGACAGTCAGAACATTATTATTGCACAGCCAGACTTCCTAACTCTGGGTCATAGAACATAATGTTGGTCAACTCAAGAGAATCCAGAGATTCTCTGAATGGAAGGGAAAATGTGACCTTCCTTGTAAGTGTTAAGGCTGATTTAGACAACGATTATCACTCGAAATTCGCTCAAAAGCCATCATTTAAGCAATAATCGTTGTGTCTATCTTGCACCCGTCGTGCTCATCGTTGTCTTTCAGTCTGCTTAAAATCCATCATTCGGCCGTTTGCTTTTCGTTTGGTCAAAATGACATCGTTCAGAGATTTTAGGGTAGTTTTCAATGCAAACACTACCCAACGATAGTACAACGACTGAAAAGCCTGACATTTTCCAACTATTTTCGTTAGGTTAAAAACGTCTGTCTTTAAAAGCAAAACCATCGCTCACTTTTATCGTTATAACGAATTTCGAGCGATAATCTATGTGTCTAAATGGGGCTTTACTCCACAAAGCATTTTGCACCAGGACTGATTAAAGGAGATGTCCCGCGCCGAAACTGATTTTTTTTTTTTTAAACCCCCCCCCCCGTTCGGCGCGAGACAACCCCGATGCAGGGGTTAAAAAAACCACCCGCACAGCGCTTACCTGAATCCCGGCGGTCCGGCGTCTTCATACTCACCTGCTGAAGATGGCCGCCGGGATCCTCTGTCTTCATGGACCGCAGGGCTTCTGTGCGGTCCATTGCCGATTCCAGCCTCCTGATTGGCTGGAATCGGCACGTGACGGGGCAGAGCTACACGGAGCTACACGGAGCCCCATAGAGAAGAGGAGAAGACCCGGACTGCGCAAGCGCGGCTAATTTGGCCATCGGAGGGCGAAAATTAGTCGGCACCATGGAGACGAGGACGCCAGCAACGGAGCAGGTAAGTATAAAACTTTTGATAACTTCTGTATGGCTCATAATTAATGCACAATGTACATTACAAAGTGCATTATTATGGCCATGCAGAAGTGTATAGACCCACTTGCTGCCTCGGGACAACCCCTTTAAGACTTGGACTTAATATTTACTGGCCTTACATACCATAATGTAGCTGAATATAGATTATATGCTACAAATTGGGCAATCAGCTACTTTGCACGTTTTGGTCATTCTGCAAAAATTCAATGCACGGTGTAAAAATGTTAAGGCATATATATATGCTACACCATCTCAAAAACAGAAGTTTTCCTTAAAATACTTTAACTTCTAAGGGAAGAGAACCTGGTCTTGTGAGCAGGCAAGAAATTCATTGTGGGCATCTTCAAAGAGCAAGCATGACCCTAGATGGTGTTGGGTGGTCCTGATAAGCAAGCCAGACTAAAATCAACCAATGCATGCTCTAGAAGAGACCTTTTGAATTTCCTGAACATCTATGGGAATACAGTAACATATTCCAGATAAGGCCAAGTATTATTGGCAACAAACAAAAGTTTGTCAACAGTGTATGGAACAATACCATCTCCAGTATTCAGCTGTATGACTCGTATTGTTTAGTTAGGCAAGCACAATTACATGCCAAAGACCATGCGTACTGTCCTTTGTGAAGAGTGCTGTCTGATTCCAACATCTTATCACTGAAATTTTTCTCTCATTGCACACAAAATAGCATACATAGCTGAACAAGAATGTCTCCCGACTCATTGTAATCAGCTCATAGCCAGAGATAAGAAGTTGGGTGTATGAACTTTGTGTTATCAAATGTACTTCTCGCCATAAAGCAATCTTCTGGAAACAGCATACCAGGTGGCTCTTCTCATTTCTTTCTACACCCATTTTCTTTGTATCTTGCTAATTTCACTCATCTAAAATGTAACCCACATTATGGTGAATGGGAATTACTGTGCAAAAATATTAGCCCACTGCCACGTCATAGAGAGATATCAGGAGACTGCTCAGAGATTCCCAGCAATACAGAGACCCCCTCCCACAAACTTTTACATCAAAGGCCTGTGGTGCTTGAGGGTCACAATTAGAGTCAAAGATGAGAAAAAAATGTAAAATGTCTTTACAAATATTTTGCATTGCTATTACAAGCAGTCATAACTGGCTATGCTGTGCCAAAAAGAGAAAATAAATATTTGCTCAAGACCAGTAAACTAATTTAAATAAACTTAGTGGAATATTAAACAGAGCCATGAATAACAGTAAATTGGAGCTAAACTTCTCCAATGTGTTTTAGGAGCAAATGAGTGTCAATAGACAGCACAGAATGTTGATCAGCGCTCGCATGCTAACAAACTTTAGTATGATCACTCATCCACGTACAGAGTGGCATGCATTGGCAGCACATCCTCCTGTTTATACGGGAAGATGTGCTGCTGATGAGTGAGCATTTTTACGCCAACATAAAAGATCAGAGCAGCTGTCAAACAAGCAATATGCGCTGTTGTATGTGCCTGAAAACGATAAATATACTTCCAGGTAATTTGATTCTCCTGAACCCATGACAGCACCATGCAGAGGGAGGTTCGCCACCCTACTACTGTACAGGCAAATAAAGCTAGCCCAGGGCTAATAAAACCTACGTCCTCCTTCAGTGTATTCCATAGCAGTCAAGAGGAGCAATAGTTAGTAGAGAAAACGGGACAGCGCTCCGGAAAATGGACCAATGGATGAGATAGATGTATTACTCACTGGAGTGTATAGGTAAAACAAATAGAATTGAACCCCTGTAGATATTTATTCCAGAAGGCACTGTAATAACCAGAATGTGAAGGCTTGCTTCCTGTCACTTTGGACATCCAGTACACAGGAGAAGAGCGTTGCACCAAGATCCGGTATACCATATGTAGAACTGGACAAAAATTAAAAAACACAACTGTGTAACGCTCAGGAAGGAGACCAGTAAAGGGTGGCTTGCAATAAGAATCAACAAATAAATTCCACTTATTTCACAGAGGGAAAAAGCACCTCAAAGCACCCCTCACTCCAAATTTACTTGTCACAAATACATGTGCACAGGCTCACATCAATAGAAATGGGTAGTTTGGGATACTTTGGTCAATCAAGATTGTAGTCACAGCATAGAGGCCTGTGGATATCTGTATTTGTGACAAGCAAACTTGGAGTGAGGGGGTGCTTTGAGAGTTAGTCTGCCCGCTCAGTGAGATCAGTGGAACTAATTTGCTGATTCGTATTGCTTGCCACCCTTTACTGGTCTCCTTCCTGAGCGATACACATTTTAGATTCAGAGGTGCGGTACAAGAATATCTGTATATATCCCAAAATATTAAGTTATTATATGTTTTTAAATATAGCAAAACAATACCAGGTATAGTAACATAAGAATGTGGGACATATGAATATTTATGTACCGCTCCTCTGGAATACAATGAGGGGCGAAGTGGGTGTTCCCTTTTTATTTGCTCTGGGCTGTTTCTGTCCAGTGGTAGGGCGGAGACCTTCTCTTTGCATCTTGCTACCATGAGTCTTGGGAAAAGACTATTAATATGATCATTCGGGCACATATGGTTCCATTATTGTTGACAGCACACGGCTATTTACATAGGGACATAGGGACAAATGACTTTTGGTGCCATATAAAGGATGTGATCACCCAATCATTTGCCCAGTGAAAGTCCCTTAAAGGAGTTATCCAAATCTTTCCTGAAATTGCACCACTCCGTTCTATCAGCCATGTCTGAACTCCGTTTATTTAAAGAATGATGAGCTGCAATATCAGGCACAGCCCATGTGGACAAGAGTGCCACTGTTGACTCTTTCTACTTCTGGACAATCCCTTTAAGTTATGTACTCTGCCTTCTATAGCTTGTTAGCAGTTTCTGCTAACATGGAAGGGTTTAGTGTGGTTTAGTGCTGCTGGTCTTCTGTTGCAAAGAGGCATCCAGCTGCAGAAGAAGCCTTCGCCCACTGCTCTTACTGCCATAGCCACAGACAGGGACGCATACAACATTTATGTATTATTCATACTTTTGATTGAAAGATGAAACAAGATAGGATCAAAAGGAGATAAGGAGATTAAACCGAGAATTGCTAGGATTTCTTTTGTGACAAGAATTTAAATCAGTGGCTGAATTATAGCAATTGAGATGATGCCGAGAAAATAGCATTATAATAATTGCTGCTCTAGTGATCTCTTTGTAACACTTTTCAAGGCCTTGGAAAAATTCCAAAAATTTCACAGAAGAGTTAAATACATAATGTTCCACACAATAAACTACATTTTCATCTTATTGTTATAGGCGGACTATGATTATTATCTGTGTTAACAGGCCAGGCTGAGTTATTGTACAGGTACTTGGCCAGATGAGGAAATGGTGAATAATCTGAAGAGGTCAACTGAAACATAACCGAGTTTCTTGGAATGCAGGAACATCTGAAGTCATAGCTTGCAATTATCATCGTGGTTGTAGTTCAAATACAGGTACAGATCATAAATTAGGATTACGAATTCTCTGTTAATTCTTGTTTTATAGAACATGTACCTGGAGAGAAGAATATTGCAGTTCTGCGCCCTCCTTCCATCTATCACTGAAAGTTCTTTCACCTTCTTTGAACCGAGTGTGCCTTCATTGGAATCAGGCTCTTTCTGAAAATTGACAAAGCAACTGTGTTAATAATGGTACACACTACATAGAGCATAAAAGACCACTAATCCAAAAATACATCTACTCGAAATGTTATGTTGGAGAAGCCCTAGAGAAATCGTATACTCTGCAATAAAATGATGGATAACGAATAATAATCTAACCAGTTCTTATGAAATGACTACCGTGAAAGCTCTGATATTAGTCTGTGTGTATGGAACAGACCAATCTATTGGATTTTCTACAATTCAGTCAATGCTGTATATATTAATGCTACAAAATCAAGGGAAATGGAATTTACATCTAAAATTATAATGAGGCAATGCAAAAAAGTTCTCAAAAAAGGAGTTTGATGGCAAATCAATGGGATAATGCCACCAAGGTCAGATTGGCAGGGACCGACAAACGTGACCCCTGCCAATTGCTAAAACAATGTGGCAGCAGCAGTAAAGAGGCACCATGCCATTGCAATTGTTTTGCTTTGTTCGGAAGCCAATTATTATAGTCAATGCCTGAACATGCTCTAGTCTGAGGAAAAAAACAAGCAAAGCTGACAGAAGATGAAGTAGCATCGTGCTGTTCTTGCTCCTAGGCCACTCCGATGATCTAGCGAATAGTGGCAGTCACTATGTCTAACCACCACTGACAGGATATTGGTGACGTATCCCGATTCTATTCCCCAATGTGTATTCTGAGACCCCTTAAAGAATATGTTTTTCGAAAAAACTGGAATTAGTACATTAAAAATACTTATACATTTCTGTGATTATTTTTAAATTTTAAGTTTAGTGGTCATAAAGAAAAAAAAAAAAGAATTCCATGTTAATTTCCTAAAAAATCTGTTACTGTATTTTCACTCCAAACCAGCACAAGTGAATTATGTAGGAAACGATCAGAGTTTATGCCCTTTTGTCCAAGCAGTTTCCTGGTCTTCTGTTGAATCTCACCAGGACAAAAAGATTAATGGGTTATTCAGACCGCATATACTTATGGCACATGCAGAGTATACAACAAACACGTCTGATAGGTGGGGCCCCAGGGTCTGGGGAACAAGGTTATTTGTCATCCGTGGTGCCCAGCAGCAAAATGCACAGGCAGGGGAGAGTTGGCCACGCATGTCCAGAGGATTCTTCATTACAGCTTACACTATCCTACCAAAAGTAACTGGACACTTGAGCAGGAAACAAAAGTAGTATTTATTTCCATATGGTAATACTTAGTGGGGTTCACTTGTCCCTAATGACATTGGATATTCTCTGAGACATACTTTCTACTAACGTCTGTTACACTTCAGCTGGTATTTCCCTCCATTCATCCTGCAAAATGTCTGGCAAGTTCTCTCAAAGAAGATACATCGACCCATCTAAAATGGTGCAAGAAGCATAGTTATTGGAAAGTTAAGCAATAGAAGAACCTTCTATAGAGTGGCAAATCACCATACTCAATCTTCAAATCAGATGGATGTACCTGGACATGGAGGATGCCTTGGAGACACCTTTTACCTGAGTGTGTTGTGCCAACAGTAAGCCCTAGTAGTGGCATGAGGGACAACAACAGCTCAGTGATATGTTCAGGACATTCTACAGCCACATGTGTTCCTCTCATGCCGGCATCCAAGAGACATTTTCCAGCAGGATAATGCTTGGCTGCACACACAAGAGTATTACAAGAATGCCTCCACAATACTGCCACAATTCCGTGGCTGCCCGATCACCAGATTCATTACCAATAGAACATGTATGGGACCAACTGGGACATAAACGTCAACAGCCTGCGAGTTTGGACAAATTAGAGGCTCAGTTACAGCAAATCTGGACCGATATGCTACAGGGTACCATACAGAACCTGTATGCCTCCATGCCTGCCCGTATCACATGTTGTATCCAAGCTAGAGGTGACCCAACAGGGTACTAGAGCCTCCATGCCGTCCCGTATCACATCTTGTATCCAAGCTAGAGGTGGCCCAACAGGGTACTAGAACCTCCATGCCTGCACGTATCACATCTTGTATCCAAGCTAGAGGTGGTACAAAAGGGTACTAGAGCATTCATGCGTGCCCGTATCACATCTTGTATCCAAGCTAGAGGCAGTACAACAGGGTACTAGAGTCTCCATGCCCGCCCATATCACATCTTGTATCAAAGCTAGAGGTGGTACAACAGGGTACTAGAATCTCCATGCCTGCCTGTATCACCTCTTTTATCCAAACTAGAGGCGGTACAAATGGATACTAGAGCCTTCATGCCCACCCGTATCACATCTAGTATCCAAGCTAGAGGCGGTACATCAGGGTACAAGAGCCTCCATGCCCGCTCGCATCACATCTTTCATCCAAGCTAAAGGCGGTACAACAGGGTACTAGAGCCTCCATGCCTGCTGTTATCACCCCTTGTATCCAAGCTAGAGGCAACCCAACAGGGTAATAGAACCTCCATGCCCGCCCATATCACATCTTGTAACCAAGCTCGAGGCGGTACAACAGGGTACTAGAGCCTCCATGCCCGCCGTTATCACCTCTTGTATCCAAGCTAGAGGCGACCCAACAGGGTAATAGAACCTCCATGCCTGCCCATATCACATCTTGTATCCAAGCTAGAGGACAGGGTACTAAAGCCTCCCTTTGAGGGGTCAGTTTTCTGCAATACATGATTCTTTTGCTCTGATATTGTAATCAATTATACCAATGTTACAATCCCACAGAGAAAATTTCATTTGATTACAACAACTCCTGCCAGGGCCTTGACATTTTTTGACAATGATTATAAATATGGCATCATTGTAATTGTACTGACCCACAGAAAAAAACAATTATGTCCTTTTTGCCATAGTGTGTATGGTGTAAAAACAAACCCCAGATGGCAAATAGCATTTTTTCCGATTTAAAAATGTTTTTCAGTACATTATTTGGTACATTAAACAGTGCCATTGAAAAATACAACTTATCCTGCAAAAAACAAGCCCTCAGTTACATTGACCGGAAAATGCAAAACAAAAAGAAGAGGGCTGCTTCTTACAGAGGACGGCGGAGGTCCCGTTATGGTCTGGGGATGTTTTACATGGCATGGTTCCGGTCTGTTAGTTGTAGTGGCAAGAGCCATGAACATGGAGGTGAACCCTGACATTCTAGAATAATGTGCTGCTGATAATGTGGTAATACTCTGGGAATGGTCAGTAATACTTCCAACAGGACAACGTCCTTTGTCACAAATCCAACACTGTTTTATGCTGGTTTGAGGATATGAATGTTCCACAATTGGACTGCCCCAACCTGAACCCTTCTGAACATCTTTGGGATGAACTGAAATGTCAGGTCAGGAAATATGAACAGCGCCCATCTCTGAGAGAACTCTCAGATGTTTGTAGGATGAATGCAGGGAATTACAAAGTGAAGAATAACAGACAGTAGAAAGTATGTCATGGAGAGTAACCGATGTCTCACTAATTTTAACATATGTAAAGAAATACTACTTTTTATTCTTGCTCAGGTATCCAATTATTTTTGATAAGATAGTGTATAGAGTTATGGAAACAGCTAACTCTCCCCAGTTTGTCCTCTTTGTTTCACAGTTTGTAAATATTTTATCTAATTTTTGTTTTTTTTGCCTATTTTTTAAGCTTACGGCTTCTGCAAAAAGGGCAAATAGTTTATCCATAGCAGTTATCAGCTGCTGTGAGGCCACAAGAGCAAGAACCCTATTCTTTTTTTTCAGGGAAAGACAAGCCGATAGAGTTTTGCTGTCTAGCTAGACTATGTGGGTTTTCCTTGTGTAGTAAATCTTCCATATTCATCAATTTCTATCATTTGATTGTTGCTTACATTAAAGTAGTTATGCTGCGGTTCGTATTACTACACTTCAATTCAGACTTTGCTATGGGGCCCTACAAATTCTAGATCTGCAAAATAGGTTGGAAATATGTAAATGAATAATCCTCTATAGACTGCAGACACTACTGAAGCCATGGCCACCCCATGTCAGACCGCTGAGTGAGGCAAACTAGAATCAAAAATTGGATGTTAAACTGTGTTAAAAGTGCATTATTAGCATTGTTAGGAATACAAATGCCTACTAAAATTAAGAGTACTGTACCATAGAACTAAAGGTCTCTCTTCTTGAGAGTGCCTGTGTGTGCAAAATAAAGTCTCTTAAAACATGATAAGGAAACTTCTTCTGTACAACTTCTTTTGGACAATATTTATGTTGGATTGTGCATAAAGAACATTAAAAAGAAGATGTCTGCACATTGCCACTGACCAGCCACTTATTTCTGTCATCATGTCTAGCTGCGCACACAAGATAAGAAATTCCAGGCAGGCATTTCATGAAAGTCATGGCTGATATAGGGGAAATATCTGATGCCAATAGTTCATATAAATCAAAACTGAAAGCCAAAATTAAAATTAATAGGAAAAAAAAGGATAATAAAATTCAACAAGGACTGATGTCCTAACACAAGACGACAGCTGGATCCACAAGCAACAGACTTATGAGACCTTATCATTATATACCATGAACGAAGACTGGACACAAAGTGTCAGCTGTGTATTCTGTTCTAAACCGGTCAATTACCATTCAAATCAGTGTATGTAACTGGTGCTCCTTTAATCTCAACCACCGCTACATTCTTGCAGTCAGTATCATGTGGCAGGACTGGTAGCAGCAGCGGACTCACCTGCTTGATGCCATTGTTCATGGAGAAATCCTGTAGCCAAATCAGCCGCCAAGCATTGGGAAGAAAGGCAATCATTGCACGCAATTCGACGGTGGCAGCAAATTAAGAGACAGGAGATAGAAAGTGCCAAAGCAGATCAGCAACAGGTAGTATTTTTTTTAAGCAAGATGCTTGCAGCAAAAGAGTCATTGGGTAAAAAGACAAATATCAGTGAAATCAATATATTGTGAAAACTAACTATCATGAAAAAAGTAATCTACAAACTTCATAGACCTTGAGGTAATTCTAAAAACATCATGCATGGATAGAGGGTGGTGATCCTAAATCTGCTGCATTACTAGAAATACCGGACACACAACAGAGTAAGCATTAGCCATGCTGATTAACTGGTGCAATATACAGCATTCATTGTATAAGCCTAAGGCCTCATGCAAAAGGCACAGCTCTATACTATTGGCCATAGTTCTCCAACTGTTACCATACAATACTATTAGATTACATGCTTTTAGATAAGAATGATTTCATAATATAGCATGTCGCATTTTCTGTATGAATCCCCACAATAAAAGCCTCTGCGTGAATTGTGAGGTCTACAGAAAATACAGTATGGGTGCCATAGGACAGCTCCATATTGTACAAATCAGTAATACGGTAGTACAGATGTAGCAAAGTTTAACTTGAGACTTACCACTGTGTCAAAGATTGTTTGCTCTTTCAATAGCTTTTCAATTGCCTTTTCTTCTGACAAAATAATAGCTTTGCAAGTGCTTGAGATTAGATAACTCCTTGCAGAATCAACATTAAGTTAAACTTTGCAGCATCTATACTCACTAGTATATACTGTGTAATAGCAAGTTATACGGTACATATAAAATAGATCTGTATCCACCAATGGCATATATCTCACTAGGTAGCATGCTTTTCTGTAGGTTATAGGGTATATCCACACATACCGGAAATGCTGTAGAACTGCACACGGAAAATCCTCAATGGATTAAAGAACTGGATACATGGATGAGGTTTGAACAGATCATCTACAATCAGCGAATGGAATTTTTCCGCACAGATATTGAGCTGCAGTTCGCATTTTCCCTACAGATTTCGCCCCTTTCAAGGTAGAGGGGTGAAATTGGTAGCATATTGCAACATATGTAAATTTTGCTGTGGATTCACCATGGATTTGTGTGAATATTCGCCTGCGGATATGCAGTAGATTTTTCTATCATATGTGGACGCACCCATAAAACCCTGGCTTTGAATATCCCTGATTCAGTGCTTTACATTATGGATTACTTTACTCATTCCATTACACAAACCTCAATATGAGATTATGTTTATTGATTATGAACTTGTGAAGTGAGTCTACCTGTGGTCTTTGGTATGCGGAGAAGGTTCGTTCAATGTCTTCTAGATCCAATATTTTGAACACCTTGGTGTCATCAATATCAACCCAAAGAGTTCCTTCCAGTTTGTTCTAGATAAGAAAAAAAATGAAATACATACTTTTTTAGTAAGCTATATGAATACTAGAAATGATTAATCTTAAATCCAGCAGGAAAAGGCATTCTCTCACCATAGACATTTATGGTATATGTAGATAAACGTCCGATAGGTGGGGACTCTAGAGGTGGGATAACCCAACTATCGTCAGAACAGGGACCTAAGATAAATTGTGGGCTTATATTTACCCGTGGAATTAAGGGGAAGTATGTAGAGAGGGGGTCTTTACATATAGAAGTACTTGGGATTTTCTTAAATAAGGACATAATGTATGTATAGCATATGACCATTCATATTGACAGTTACTGTAGTAAATTTCAGTAAATAGAGCAAATACCTCTGAAAGTTTATTCCAGTTAAAAGATTTAAGTGGATTGGTTGGCTGAGGAATATTTTTCTTTTTCAGAGTTGAGCCTAAAAGACTAGGAGCTGCAGACATAAATCCTAAACGTGGAGGTCCTGGTGGTGCAGGTGGAGCTCCTGGGGGTGGAGGTGGTGGTGGTGGAGGAGCCATTACACCAAATGGAGGTGGTGGCGGTGGAGGAGGAGGCATCATATTTCCAGGAGGCAAAGGCACTGGACCACCTGGGGCTCCTGGTGGAGGAGGTGGCCCTCCCGGAATAGAAGCACAGATTGCTCGCTGTAAAAGAAGAAAATAAAGATGAACCCTTGGAAAACACCCAAGATCAATCTCATACCAGATTAACAAATATTGCATCTTTAATGGTGAAAATTTCCATTTTTCCAAACGGTCTTAAAAACCTATGTAGAAAGTAGGCCAATGCCACCTAAAACTCAGATGTTTTTATAAGAAACACACTAGCAGCAGGACCAATGAACTACAATACGCCTGAATGGAACATCCAGTGGGTTGGGAACAACTTAGACCCCTGATGTGCCAAGGCAGTGACACAGGATCCCTTAGACTGGTTCAACTTATTTCTTGACCTAAAATAGTTAACCCACTTGGCTTCTGAATGGAAAAGTTTGGTCACCGAGAACAGAGTATGCATTATGGAATTATGACTAAGATGTGTACCTAAAGGCTTCATACAAGCGGCTATATCGGGACCTGTGGTTTGCCAACACACACTTGTCCATTTAGACCTCCACTCTACGATTGTCAAAAAACAAACATTGCAAAGCTTCAGTACACTGAACTATTGCTATTGTATAAAAACGGGGGTAACACTTTAACAACACCCAATATTAATGTTACACACTCTATAACTACAACAGCTATTAATGACAAGTCTAAGGATTTCTTACGCTGTTGAGCTCCTGGATTTGTGCTGTGAGTTCCACCACCTGCTGTTTCACTTGCTTGCACTCACTCGACTCCTTTTCTAGCTTCTCTTTCATCTTGTTCAGAGTCTGCATCATCTCCTCCTTCTCCTGAGTCTTTGCATCGCATTCTCGCTCCTTTTTCTCCAGTTTCTGCTGCAGCTCATGGTGCTCTAGAATGGGATAAAGTGGTACAGGTTGTAGGATCTGTTAATATCCGTTACGATGATGGTCTTGTATACAAGAATAGATGAGTTGTGTTTTAAGGGGAATCAATTAGATGAATTTTAGGTTGGTTTGATGCTGATGTAAAATGGTTTCAGTAGAACTGTGGGAGGTCGGGGGTATTGCGACTGTAATACGGATGGTAAAATACATCCACGTTATAGTTGTCTGAAACTGGTCTAATTAAAAAAAAAATCACAAAAATGCACTTAGTCCGGGCATATGCCATATGATAACTATACACCATGAAGTGCGTGAAAGTCTAAATTTATACAACTTGTGAAATCATTAGTAACCGTGGCGTCGTTACAGAGGTTATAGCAGTTGGCTCATTAATTGCCATAGTGTTACAGCTGCGCCGTCTCTTTATCCCCTCCCTGCACTTACATTAGTGCAGAGAGAAAAACGGAAGTTACAGCAAAGACAACTAGGAGCCTGGAGAGGCTAATAAGCACCGGACCCTAAATATACAGCATTAAAGGGGTTTTGTCAGTCATTTACTAATGGTTACCTATCCTCAATGGAAGTGAAGCCTTTATTACTTTTCCATTTCCCACCCAGATTCGGATGTCTGCCTCCACTGCAATGACAGCAGGCCAGCTGATCAGCAGGGACCCCCACGATCAACTATTAATGACCTGTCCTGAGCATAGATCATCAATAGAAAATGTCTGGAAAATCCCTGTAACCCCACACTGCCCTAGATCACCAGGGATTCTAACATTAGCCCTTTCACTGTGCTAGAGCACCAGGAATATTAACCTTAGCATTAACCTTTTCAGTGGCCTAGTGTCAGCACCTCTGATGATCAAACACCTTTATTGCCATAAAGCACCAGGTATATGGACATTATTCACCTGTACAGCACTACATCTGCATGCTGGATGCTATACAGCCTTGTGGCTACTTTGCAGTTAATTATTAGGGTGCTGTACATGAATACTTATTTGATAAGATTTTTCTATTGCTCGGCTTAGAGGGAACAGCGCCCAGCCTAACTGCCTCGTTCCCTAGCTACAAAGACTTAGAGGAAATATTGCCAGCGAAACCATTGAAAACTATAGGTGGGCTGAGGCTGAAGATATAAGTGCAACGCCCAAGCTAAATTTTTGAACCAGAGCCCATAAGACTTTAGCTACACCCCTGATTCTTATTGGCAGAGCGCGTATATAATATCATAAGGTATAAGGCTGCAGTGCCAATAACGGTGTTATATAATATGATACATAATAATGTGAGAATATAAAAATACAACTACAATTACAGTGGCTGTGCGACGCTTCAGATATGTATCTAGTTATACTAACACTCCTGCATGATATAGAGAACACTTATACTAGTGGATACAATTACATAAAATAAATAGTCCCTGGGAATGCCAAATGGGGAGCAGGATGCCATGTCCTGGTTCTGTGGAGTCTCATGCTGTATTATATGCTCCCTATCTACTGCTCAGCATCTCTGTGAAGGATCATATCATGCAGTCCGATTCCACAGGACCAGAATCCCCCCTTTTACTACTCCTGGGGTTGTAGGACGCTTACAATTACATTCATTACGTATAACTACTGGGCCATCAGTGGAATGCTCCAAACGTAATGAAGTCTGTCCTGGTGATTCTTTTAATTAAAAAAAAAGTGAGAAGAAAAACTTAATTACAGGACATTTTTGTCTACTTTGACACTCGTCATATCTTAGACAGTAGGTCATTGGGATGTAATGTTAATGTCTGTATGGCAGAACCAGTATGGTGCATTTACCTTTTCTCATCTTCTCAGCCTGTTCCTTCCACTGCTTCACTTCATTCTCATTAACCAGCCTGTATGAACAGCAAAATATTGAAGTAACCATAAGGGTCATGCTGGAACACATTTTGCTAAAGCTCAATGTAAGGATGAACAAATAAGGGCTGATTATATAACAGTAGATGAGACCTTTACCCATCCTTGGACCATTTATAGGTCGCCAGTGCTTCTGGGATCAGATTCCTATTTCTATGGGAAAATAAAAGACCCCCCAAAAAGGTAATATGTCTACCTTTCTTGTTGGCCATATTATCAACCCAATCATCCGTAGGTGGAAAATTCACAAGGTTGAGACTATTATAACACCACATCCAAAACTGTATTGCATCTCTAAGCTTCTTAATGAAAAAAGGACCCATCATATCCTCAAACAATTGAAACCGACTGCATAACTTCGCAGCTACCTTTTTCACAGATTCCACTAAGCTTTAATTTTCCTTCTAACCCTTCCACCATAATTCTGCAATCACGCCAATAGTTTCAATATAGGATGCAAGTAAATTGTCAAATGGATGGTCTTTGATCTCCAGTGTCAATGGAACATTATCTTAACCACCGACACTGCTGGCAGAGGTCGCCCACCTGACAATTTACCAGTAATGGGTACCAAAGCTAATGGTACCAATTGCAGGGAAGCGGAGCTGGAAGAGCTGTTCCATAGAGAACGGATGGGTGCTCTTTAAGTAGTTATGTAAGTGCCAATTGATTATCCAAAAAGTAAGGTTACGTTTACATCATGCCTGGGAATTAAGTTCTATGGGATGGCAGTTGCATACATATTCCATTAATTCCTCAAAAAAACATATACTGCATTGACCAATAACACCCGATGGACATCAGTGGTATCAGGGGTTTTTAACACTAGTGTTTTGTTTTCAGCCCCATGTTTACTCATGGGACACGTGGAACACGGTTCAGTTTTCCAGCCCATTGAATGCATTGAAACTGAAGACCTTCAGTTTCAATTCAGTTTAGTATTTTCCGGCTGCAATCGGGTTTTCACACTTTTTTTTAACATTGATGTCAATGGAAAACTGAAGCAAAAGGAAAGCTATCCACTTGTTTCAGTTTTTTCATTTTCATTTTCTTTCCATTTAGTTGCTCCCACAAGGCAACATGCTAGACGGAAATAAAAAACTCTTCGGAGGATTTTCGGTATATGCTGTCCATTAAACCAAATTGTGGCAGGAACCTAGCCTAAAAATGATAGGAAAGACCTAAGTGTGGATGTTACAATACATCAATGGCCATTAGTCTGTCGTTGTAGAAATAGATTCGTGTCTTCCTCAGACAATACTAGGACTATCATGTTTACTTACATTCTAACTACATTTTTGACATTGAAATTTTCCAGAGGAGAAATGTCAGGATCTTGTCCTTTGTCATTTTGGATAACGATTTGCTGAACTATCCGATCCAGGAGGAGCCAGTAATGTACAGTATTGCCACTTCGTTTATCTGGTGAAGGACAAAGATGTTCAATAAATGTTATATTCTCAGGAGGACAGGGATACAACCTTCAGCAGGCCAAGTATCAACAGATAACGTATCGTCTTCTCAGAAGAAAAAAAAACAAGAAAATTGACATCAAGTGTCACTGGGAACGTTCTATAAATAATTATCATGAAGCAAATATGTGAGAGTGAGAACAACGGAGGCGGCCAAGAAGACAGATTTACCAGGAGCTCGTGCCAGAAGTATTACTGTATTTCATTTTTTTTTTAACTCGTGATTTTAAAGACTTTTGATTAGATTGTGTAACCAGAAGACTACTTTATTTAAATCAGATTACTGCATATGCATATATACATACATACATACACACATTATATATATATATATATATATATATCTTTTACACACACACCTTGTCGGCCTTAGTGTTTATTCATATGAGCTTGGAATTCAAAAGCATTGCAGCTAGCGCTGCAGAAAATCGTCTGAACAGATGGTTGTGAGGGTCAGGGACACTCACACGGCCGGAACTGACTAAAAAGCTGCGCAAGAGAGATGGAGGGAGTCCCTGGGAGAACCCCCTTCATCCCTCTCTCAACAGTAAAGGGAAGCCCTACCACAAAGATGAAGGGATTCCACCAGGGCTTGCCTTCATCGCCGGAACTATCATCTCAGCGCGATGCTGGGGTTCCCCTGCAGGGGATATTAAGGGATTCCCCAGCAGCGCGATGCCAGGGTTCCCCTGCAGGGGAGTTGGAGGGATTCTCCGGCTGCTGAGAAACCCCTCCATCTCCAAACAATCCCTTAAATGTGGTTGTCCGGATAGTATACATTTAGAAAAAAAAAAAAGAAAATAGATCCAAATCTGTTAAAACAATAAAAAGCAGGAGTACCTACCCATCCTCTCTCCCAGCGATCAAGTGAAGGTCTCCTGGAATCATGGCTTCCAGTATTTGAGCAGTGATGCCAGGAGAATGGAACCTTACTGGTGCAGCCTCTGATTGGCTGCAGTGGTCAGGTGTTAGAAATTCCAAAAACCACTTGGGAGGACAGCAGGGCTGCAGTGCTGGACAGCCAGGGAAGAGGATGGGTAAGTTTAGCTGGTTTTACTACTTTCACCGATTCAGATCTACTTTTAAAGTTTTGTATAGCACCCAAAAAAAACTATAATTTGTATGGCTTAATTTGGCAAGAACAAGCACCAGCTTTACACGATTGCTCTACAACTAGCTTTACTTGAGCGTCAATTCATTCCCTTCACAGTTCACATACTTACAAGGCATTTGGAGGCAATGATGAAGTATAGACATAAAGTGCGGATAGGATTCTGAGTGTGTTATCCTTTTCCTTATCAGTTCAAACATCTGAGTTGCGCTTTTTGTGTCTATATGAACCTGTACAAATAGGAAACGCGTAAAATGTAAACTGGAGGACATGGCACTTCATATGGCTTTATGAAATAGTCAAGAGCACGACACTCACCAGATCAAATCTTTTGGCAAATTCAAGTTCATCTTCATTTCTCAGCATTTCAAAAAAATCTAAATGCCTTCAAGTAAGAAAAAGGAATAATTAGATGTGGTTTATTTCAGATGTATATTTAGAGTACTCTTTTCAATATTTCTAGATTTCACCAAGTTGAAAAGCAGGTAATGCACAGACACATTGCGTCTGGCGGAGGAGCTCTCCATTCTGGCTCAAGGAGGTGGGGGGTCCACGGCAGAGATGTCTATATGCCTTTTTGTGCAGTAGGAGAGCACAAAACATGTTAACTTCTACTTCTGGTGGCCATCACATCCTACGTTGAGTGACTTGTGGCTAGTCCATGCACGAAAGTGCTTGACTAACACGGTACTAAACTTTTTTCATTTTACTAAAGTGCTAAAACATGTCAAAGGTGTTATCATATTGCTTTAGCTTAAAGACTCTACTACAGAAGCCAATGATTGGGCCTGGATGACTGTTTGCCTGATTATTGGGTTGTGTAACTGCCCCAAATTAGTCGATGAACGAACAAACACTTTTTTTGTTGTCTGTGAGTTGTTCATGCCGAAAAAGAAAGTAGTCATTGCCGTGTGATTAGGGAATAAACAGCCGATAAAGAAAGAAAGCTGAGTCTGAATGCTCCATTTTATGGAGTCACCTTGTTGCTGGCAGATGGGCTCTCACAGTTTGATCAAAATGTGTGTTAAGAAGTCCAACTTTTTCCATAGTATACTTAGCAGAACTGCAATTCATTTTTCATGAATTCACCGTTTCCAGGGACTATCAGTGTACTGTTACACTCTATTTGTGATATGCCACTTTTAAGTAACATGTACCTATATTTATTTCATATTAGATATGCTGTCCATTGTATTAATAAAAAATAAAAAAATGTGGAAAAAAAAAAAAGAAAACAAAGAATCCTAAAAAGGGTACCCATGGATTGATGCTTAGAAGTCTTTTGAACAGGCTTTACAACATAAGAATTAGTCAGATCACTTACCTGTCAAGTGTAGAGTTGTCATGTTCCCGGAGTTTATCAATTACTGGTTGAATTCCTAACATTAGAAATTCGTATCGGAGATGAAGTCGGAAATCTAAACTTTCCTGGAAGCACAAAGATAACACATTTTAGCGACTTTTTGGAATTGGTTTGATGAAACTAAACATTTATTTATTATGATTAAGGTTTACAGCAAGAATTTGATAACATGTAGTCTCCTTACCACACCAGCTCCTTGGCTAAGTACTGCATTAATAAAAGACATGATTGCCGTCTTCAGGCTGACTTCATCGCGATACCTTCCTGTACTCCGATCCAAGTCATTAATTAAAGTCTAATAAAAAAAAATATGGGGAAGATAAGCCGTTAAATCACCCGTGGCATAAAATGTAGAACTCCATAGTTTTCAGCATCATGAAAATATGTTCAGTGCTCTGTGTTAATAAAGTCAGAAGATGTTTATTGCTTCAATGCATCAAAGACACTACATAAAAGGAATACATTTTGAAAATAGTATTGATTAAAAATCCCATTGTGGTGTCTACAGCTCCTATGCAGACCTATTTGTCTCCATGGTAACAGACTACAAACAATGTCCGTGTAGTCTGATACTGCAGTTATATTCCTTCTCATCTGCCCTATTTGTAAGCAAGTACAACTGAAGGATCAGACTACATGGGAATTGTTTTCCATTCCCATACATACATGAGCTGTATACCCAAAATATTAGAATTTGCGCTACTGAAAAGACACTTCATTTTTTTTCTTTAATCTTAAATGCTTTGAAGCAACATAAAAATGGTTTGTACAACTAAACAACTTTTAGCCCTAACTACATGTAATAATTGTTGTAAACTAGAAAGGTTTACCCTATAAAAACCACAATGGTTTATGGGAAAATTTGAAGCTCTTTTACCAATTTAGAGCATTCTCTCTGTACTTTATACACAACCCCTTGGGTTTCTCATCAAATAAACTAAATACACACACACACACACACACACACACACGCACACGCAAAACACTCAGGCCGCCTTCACACAGCCGAGAAAATCGTGCGAGATTTGTGCGCTGCGAGATGCACAAATCTCGCACAAATATGAACCCCATTCTTTAGACTAGGGTCATACACATGAGCGATTTTTTCCAGCATTGCACCGTCCTATCGTTGCGTGTGCTCTTGCCTCACATCTCCCATTGTTTTCAATTGTGTCAGCAGCAGCATCGCACCACGTGCAAGGTACACGCGAGTGCGATGTGATGCAAGCCATTGAAAACAATGGGAGACAGTCAGCCATGACTATCAGCTGCGGCAAAGGATTGCTACTTCCCCGAAGTGATGCAAGGTGGTTTTGATTAAAAAACGCCTTGTAATCCGGGGGGAAATCACATGTTGGCGAACGGGATATTGGGCCGTGAGTCACAGCCCGATATCGCACTTGCCCGTGTGACATTCGCTTCAAGGTACCAATAATCTAGATGTAGAGAACATCAGTTTTACAATACATTAGTAGATCTTTTCTGCTACATCTGTGTTTCCCAAAATCCAGTCCATATGACTTCCCCAACATTCAGGTTTTCAGAATTTCCATAGTATTGCACAGGTGATGTAATTATTTTCAGTGTCTCACATTGCCACACGCATCCTTTCAATAGGATATCCTCAAATCATGACCTGTTGGGGGATCCGTGAGGACTGAAGTTTGGGAAACCCTGTCTGAGATAATAGCTCCAATAATCCACAAAGGAGGTATTAAATTAGAATATCGTTTCAAAATCCCACATTCAAAGCAACGCCTTTTGGAGGTCCCGACCAGAGTCCGTTCTCTAGCCCAAATAATTGTGATTGGGGCCTTATTGTGAGATGGCCAATATCCCGAATACAGACCGGATTAGTCCCCTGCCAACCACCATTGTTTTATAGGAGAGCAGTACAAGTGGGTATAAGTACAAGTCAGTTTCTCATGTCACTATATTATAGGTACAGTATGTTAATTGCTACCATTAAAGTTCTTATAATCATTCTGACTTGCCAAGTATAACATATAGGGAATGTTTCAATTTTTTAAAAGGACAAGCAGGAACACGAGGGCCTGGAGGCTCTCAGGAATTAAGACAATTTAAACAATTAGTTCTTTATGATGTCCTAAGATCAGCTGAATCAAACTGAAATTTGCATGTGATTTTCAGAAAGGACATGTTAATTGACCTCAAAATAAACAGATATCTTATCTTAGGTTTACAAGGTCTGGTCCCGATAAAGAGAAACAAAGTACTCCTGAAAATTCTGAAGTTATAAGAAACACAGTTCTGTAATCGGAATATAATAAATAAATGGATGAAACCGGTTGAGTGGAGGCTAAACAAATGTGCTTCAATGGAGACCACTAAAGTAAATAAATAAATCTGACGGGCTGTACTGCGCCCACATACACTGCTGAGGTCACTACTTTAGTGGTTATGAACTAACAAGTTGTAAGGTCTTTGGGTCACTGAAGAGCAGTGACATTGATCAAGACGCATGACCTTATTGAGAAATGGTAAAGCATGTCAACAGACAGACATTGTTCCAGATGCCACCGTAAGCCATGATTGGCTGAAAAGTGCATGTTTTTTTTTTTCTTAAGCAGGGGAGGAGAAGAGTGGCAACCAAAACACATGGTGCTGCTTATCCAGGGATAACATTTCGGTCAGACAGGCCAACATAGAAAGTCAGATGTTCCCAGCTATTCCTCACAGGCTCAGAAGGCAAATATTTCATATATCTTTCTTAATATAAAGCGTGAAAAAAATTGTGCAAGTTTGAATTGCGAGACGCACAAAACTCACAGGAAACAGAATCAGTTTTTTCTTCAATGGGTCTGTTGACATGGGCGGTTTTTCTCTAGCAGAGATGTTCCGAGACGGAAAATTCGCAGCATGTTCTACTTTTATGCAAGTCTCCCATGTGACTAGAACATGCAGATGTGTGGTTTCTCGCATATCGCACAGCACAACGACGCAGGGTCAGTGTCTTGTGGAATGACAGTTGTGTCCGAGAATGTTGGGTGCAACTCGCACTCGCCCATGTGAATGTATCCTAAAAAGGAGCCAGATTTATTAAGAGGCACAGGACTCAAATTTTGGCATCTTTTGGCAGTCCATGTGCCAGAAAATCAAATCTAGGCCAATTTGTGCCATAATAGAAACTGGTTTCTGGTGTGAATTATAGTAGATCTGTTGGTCCTCGGGAGGCATCACCCTTCGGCTAAGCCCTGTTTTCTTTTTAAAAAAGTGACTAATACAAAGCAAAAACCAAAAAAGGTCACAAATTATTGTGCAAAAAAATGTGTACACCAAAATTTGACTTTATTATGCCAAGAAACTGGTGCAAGTGCCTTGATTCATTTTCCCCAGAGTGATGGCGGGATATACAAGATCAGGTCTCCATGGTTGTTACGTTCCTAGAGACTATTGTAGGGGTATTTCCATGGATATTAGTTGATCTAAATGATGATTTCCATTGTAAGAAGAAAAACCAAGCACGCACATAATTTATTGTATGGTGGTAGCATTACCTGGAAGCGCGTCCTCTCACTGGCGTATCTCTGGTAGTGCAACATTGCTTCCAGCACCTTCTTGTGCCCTCCGGGAACCAAGCACACAGCTCCCATTATCTCCAGCACAGCTACTTTAGTTTTGATGTTCTCTGTGGCCAGACTCTGAGCAATCACATTAATGCTCTCTGAATGGGCCAAGACATGAGCCCGCCCCTGAGAGTTATTCATTAGCGCTTTGATGCAGCCAATGAGAGAGGTATGTATTTGGGACTCTGCTATTTCATAGTCCATATTTTTGAGGAAGTTCAATATGCACGTTAAACCATCCATCTCTATGAATCTGGTCACAAACCTAAAAAAATATAGAAAAATAGAATTATTAAGCAATAGAATCCAAACCCCTTTCCATATCCCCCAAAAGGACAAAAAAATAGGACATTACAAGACCTCGAACCTGGTCAATAGAAGAGTCTACCTTAATTTTCCCAACATAGGATGTGCTTATTATTTATCATATTAGTGCACCTAATTCCCTCTACCCCTCCCGCTTTTCTCCTTATGCGTTTTCCCCACTTTTAGGTCTCCCTCCAACTGTTATTTCTGTCTCTGGACTACCCAGATTAACACCATTTCATTATTTTATTATGGGTTAAGTTAATGAAGGAACAAACCGTGTATTTTATATTATGTTTTAAAAGAAATTATATTCGGCAATGTTACTTTGGTCGATTTGCTTAATTTTGTAACCCTCTAACTTTATCCATGTATGTTAAAAGTCTTGAGTTATATGTTCTGACCGTTCTAAAATTTATTAACCAAAACATAGGACATTTTCTAAATAGGACTCCACTCTTCGAATGAGCAGTCATTATGGCAAGTGCCCCATCCTGTTAACCCTCCTGGAAAAAAATTAATCACTGTAATTATGCAAAATGCAAGGCCTGAGAAGGGTGTTGTATGACAGCAGGATTTTCTCTTTGGTGTTCTTTAAGTCAAGCACCGCCCCCGAGGATCTTGCACCAAGTACAACTAAATATAAAATGTTTGCCTAGAGTGTTGCTGTAAACTTTAAAACTTGCCATAAATAGGGGAAAAACAACTGTTATACACCATTCACCCATGTAAGATAGAAGGTTCTTAACTATCATATTGTCTTGAAATGCTTTTACATGGGCTGATAAACCTTTGGATTCCATTGGTCCAGCAAGAATCTGAACGTTGAACGAGAAGTCGTTTACGTCTTGTTTTTCATTCAGTTTCTGCATGCTGAAGACGGAGCACTAAATCGGCTCATGTAAACAGGCAGTTGTTCACTTTTAAATGACTGCCCGCTTACTGTGAATGCAAGCGGGAGGGCCATAAAAGCACAGAAATGATTAGTGCTGGGATGACCTGTCGGGCATCTTGCGCCAGACAAGTTGTCCCGTGTAAAGGCACCTTTCCCTGTACCTGATGTAAATGATAGAGAAGACATATTCTAAGGAAACCCAAATGATTTGCATCATAAAGCCACGATAGTGAAGAACCCTGTTAATCAACACTTGCCACCTACTCTGGCATTGTCTCTTAGGGAAATTAATTGCATTTCCCTATAACCATTCAGGCACATATTACTCATTGTCTCTCTCAAAGGTTAAGGCCCATATTAATGTGGTTACCTAAAGCTCACTAATCTCTAAATGCAACCCTATTCTAACCCTCTAAAGGGATGTAATATTTTGCACTCTCTTACCATAAACCAGTTTTATACCCAACAGACCCATCATTTTGTGAAAAATGATTTCATCCGGTATAAGTGAGCGAAGAAAGAAAGAAAAAAAAAAAAGATGAATTGTACTGACCTCATAGGTTTCGTTCTTAGCGCAGTTTTCAAGCTTTCTATAGTTTTGTTCCTTTCGTCTTCATCTTCCTTTTCCATTGCCAATAATGTTCTTCTCTGCAACATGGGAAATGGGAAAGTTAATTGCTCATTCATTAAGAGTTTAATGGGATCATTAGCAATTTATTGCATCATGGGGGTGTGGAGAAAAAGTAGCAGCGTAAACCAACATATTAACACACACTAAACTTGTAGGACATAATCATTTGTAAGAACCCTAAAACAGGGCATGGATGGAGGCCGATTTTGGAACAGAAGGATGGTACTCTATGCCCGGATAAACCATCTGCTGTAAACAAGAGCAGACAATGATTAATATCATCCGGATTAGCATGAATTTTTATTCACGGAGGGAAAAGAACGTTTAACCCTCAGTAGTGGGAGCAAACTGGGAAGTCATTTCAAGTTGTTGAAAGCGTATTTGATTTGCAGGGGGAAAAAAAAGGGGGTCAACATTAGATTACTATACTCCCAACAGCAGGTGATAACCCTTTACCATACTTAAAGTTAACCTACATCTTTGTATCCACATTAAGGCGCTTGTCACATCACCACAACCCCCTTTTAAACTGAAACTGACCCGGTAGAGGAAATGTCTCTACTACTATCCTACCAAAAGTATTTGGGCACCCCTATCCATCATGGAGTGCAATGTACAGTTGAGTAATGGAAGAACGTTCTATGAAATGACTAATTATATTACTCCATCGTCACATCAGATGGACGTACCTGGGTGTAGAGGAACCGGGGAAACACCTTCTGTCTGAGTGTGTTGTGCTAACAGCTAAAGCATGGCATAGGTTCTGTTATGGTCTAGGGATGCCATGGTGTCAGTCCGTTGGCTGTAATGGCAAGAGCCATGAACACGGAGTTGAACCTTGTCATTGTAGACAATAATATGCTGATGATAATGTGGTAATACTCTGGAAATGATCAGCAATACTTCCAACTAGACAACAAGCCTTGTCACAAATCCAACATTGTTTTAGGTTGGTTTGAGAATATGGATGTTCCACAACTACACTGGCCTACAAAGTATTAACATATGTAAACAAATACTACTTATAATTCTTGCTCAAGTGTTCAATTACTTTTGGTAAGATGGTTTATTACAAGTCAAATTTGAGGGTGTCCAAGATATGTACAGCTCTCCTTAAGGGCTCATGCCCACGTCTGTGACGGGCTCCGCAAGCAGAATACCACAGCGGGGTCAGTCACGGCGCCACCCCCCCCCCTACCCAAAGACCCCATACTCACCTCCGGATCCGCAGTGCAGCTCCCGCATGACGCCCCGGCAGTGTCATATGACGCGGCCGGCGGTGGGCAGGGCGCACATTCATGCTATACTTCCGCTGTGCTACAGCGGAAGTATAGCATGATGGCTGGCTTTCATTGACTACAATGGAAGCAGTCCGCGCATATTCCCGCAGCAAATATGACATGCTGCGGGTTTTCTCATGCTGCGGAATTCCGCAATGGAATTTCGCAGCGTGAACATCGAGCTATTAGGTTCAAAAGAACCTAATAGCTGCGGTGAAACGCTGCAGATTTCCACCGCGTTTCACGTGGCGGAAATCCGGCCGTGGGCATTAGCCCTAAGAAGTTCATATATTCTATCAGGACACAGAATTGCCTAATAATTCCCTGGGGTATGTTTTGTTGCAGAATTGGCAGTATATTTCCAAATAACTAATTTACAACATCTTAGGCATTTTCTTCAAAGGTATTAACATTGTTGACCATTCCTTATAATTGGCCTTCAATGTTTCATCCATGGGTGACCCCCACCAATCAGCGCAGCGAATGTGCTCACCACAGAGGTCAGACCTTCATCGATCTAACAGAATGCGCCATTAATGTTTTAAATTCTGGTAAACCACTTTAACAAGTAAGCATATTCAGCCAGAATGGTTTACATCTGAGGGGAAGCAGTTCAGAGCCAAAGGAGCTCGTTCTTATAGAGAATGACAAGACCTCTTCATACAGAGCATTAGCGGCTTTTAGCTCCAGGTCCCACACTAAAGTTATCTTCTGACAGGTCCAGGCAACATGCTTGCATGTCTATAATCAATCAAGGATTACTGTATAACCTTAAAAAAATACAACATTCTTGCATGAAGATCTCCACGTTCACATTGAAGATTATTAATAAAGGAAGGAAATGTCAAATATTTAGTTTCCAAGCCCAGTAAACAAGAGCAAGGCCAAGTTCCTAGAAAGTTAGGCTTAGAAATCCCTTTCATCAACTTTCAATTTACAGACTTCTAATCCTACAAAACAAGCGCGTGCTGAAATACTCGATGTTTGCAATGGTGTTTAGAAAGGAAAAGGCAAACAGAGCAACAGGTCATCGGAGTTTATAAAAATGATTCCAAACATCCAGCCTTCAACAACTGAACGGGATAGAAAGGGGGGAGAGGACGGTTGGGTTAATTCTATTGTATTGTGTGACTTGCCCCATGGTAATACGTGTGGACAGCTGTCAGCAATGGTACAAAGCAACCCTGTGCCCTGCAGGCCTAGACGACTAGTGATGTCATTTATTCCATCACTCCCTTGCAAAATTTAACAAAGACAGCACAGAGGAGGGGCGCTTAATCTCTCTAATACGCAGCTGCTCCATGCGAGTGTATAGACGATCCAGTAGTTGTCCGTCCATTAGCCATGGAGTAGTCAATATATTCCAAGCCCCCGGCGTTGCTTTGTTAGTAATGGAAAATCTTCTTTACACATGAACGGTGCTATTCTTACACTGTATTCCTGTAAATATCTACTAAGTGTTTACAGATTGAACACAACTTGCTTTGTATTTTAAGCTCTACGACAACGTCTGCAAGTTGGGGCTATATAACAACTTCTAGGTGGTGCTTAGAGCAAGTGGGTCATGCAGCTCAACAAGAGGCTTGTGATTTTCTTTCCCAAGTAGCAGAGTTCAAAGGTTAAATGTTGCTCTTCCAAAATGCAACTTGCATTGTGGAATGTGACTGTCACGTGTTAGTATCATCCTAAGTATTACAGGAGCATAGACTATCATGGTATTCTTGTATCTTGTCACCACCGGAAGTGTGGGTGGTGACAAGATACTAGGTGCTTGACAGGAGGGTCACGCCCCCTGTTCCTGATAGGCTGTAATGTAGATGCCTCACAGCAGGTCCTGGCACTCAGCACAGCACAGCGGTGTTTCTGCATCCAAGCACTGTCAATCCCCTAGCTTCCTGGTGGTGACAAGATAAAATACTACCCAACTACAATTAGATAACTATATGCCAAAAGACCATCCTTTTTGCACACAAATATTTGGTATATTGATTAAAAGCTCCTTCACATGTGTGTCTGCCATTTCCTTTTGAATTATGTCTAAATTCTGTTACTCTGCTGCAAAAACAGAACAGCAAACGGAAAAGTGTTTCCATTTTATTTCTTCATTTCAATGGCTTTTCAAACAAAAACAGATTGATTTCTGTTTGATTCTGTTCAGTTTAAAACGGAACAAATAGTGCAGCCAGCAGCGCTGTTCATCCCAGAAAATGAAACCTTACAGGTGAATGCACAAGAGCGGAAATTCCGCGGCGGTATTTTCCGCCCGTGCATGCTGCTATAGGATTGCATGAGTTTATGCAATCCTATGCAGACGACTGCGATTTGACCACGTGAAAACTCGCGTGGTAAACAAAGCGCGGCATCTTCTATATCTGTGCGAGCCTCATAGAGGCCCGTACAGAAACGTCAAGGCTGATGCGCCGGCTCTACTCTGCACATGTGCGGCAGCTGGCACATAGCAGAGCGAAGGAGATGCCAGGAGCAGGTGAGCCGCAGCGGTCACTGCAGTTGCATGGCTCATATCCTGCTGCGAGAATTCTCGCAGCGGGATCCGACCCGGCCGTGTGTAGGAGGCCTAAGAGAATTCAATTAAATGGAAAGAATTTAGTTTTATTTATTTTATTTTTTTTAAACAATTGAAATCAATGGGGAAACAAATGGAAATGCTTATTTAGTAATCGCCTTTATTTACGAGAGTGCATGCATATTACACTGCACTTATTTCTATTCGAATTCCCTTTTTTTGCTCCAAATATAAGACAGATGGAATTGAAATGGAAATGGGAAATACAGGTGTGAACAAGTGCATCTGAAGAAAAGCTACACTGCATGTTAAGGGGGGACATTTGGTGGCACCTTTCAAATGTGCGGTCCTAACGGGATCTGAAATAAGCCTTAGGGCTAGGTCACACGGGGCTATGCAGATCTCAGTTCATGTATTTATGCGCGAAAAGAACCCACATGAAAGCTTGTTCATTTCTTGCGCAAACACGCAGATTTCATGCTTATTTACGGCATATTTAGGCTGCCCCATTTTTTTCAAAGGGCTATTTTGGAGCGTAATACACACCAAAGTAGGGCATGTTGCACAAAAATATGCTTAGCTGAATACCACAATGTAAATCAATGGAGATTCAGCACAGCGTAATACACTGCGCAAATACCATCATGCAAACAAGCCCTTAGATGCACTGGATGAAACACATGGTACCACTCAATGCATTCCTATGATGCCACGACATGTATTATGTGCACTTAATATGGCCATAAGAGGGGAATCTCCTGTTGCACAGATATATTGCAGGGACGAATCTGTATGAGGTCACTATATTAAGCCAAATGGGTTTAAAAGTAAGTAATTCCATCTGAGATATCTCTGGCATGTCCACAATATATTAAAATAATATCTGATAAATGCGTCTCTCACATATGGTACCCGCACCTACCTCCAGAAATGGGGTACCCTGACCCCTATCCAGCCCGACGAGGTAGCTGCAGCCTGCCATATCTAGCCAGGGAATTAATGAACAGGTGGCCATGCATTTGCACGACTCTCTCCATTCACTTCTATGAGAGTCACAAGAAGAGTAGAGCACATCTGCTTGGCTTACTCCCATAGAAGTGAACGGAGAGAGCCACACACAAGCACGCCAACCTCCTCATTCATTCACTGCTCGGATGAGTGAATCAGCCAGTGGTCATCTTAGGAGTACCTTGTTCTGGATGTGGGTACGGGTCCCAGAGGTGGGAGCTGCATCTATCAGACACATAGCATATTTTGTGGATGCCCAACGGGGTAACACCCCTTTAAGCAATTTACTCAAATTGTGTGTGAAAAACCTCAGATTTCCTAAAGCCGAGTGTACAATATTATGTAAGATTTGCATATACTGTACACGTCTTAACCCTTGCAGAGTGCTGGTACTGCATCCTTGAGCATTTCCCTCATATTTTCACACCATATTACTGACTTCATTCTTTCCCAACTTGCAAGAACCACACTTGAGTTGTCAATGTCTGACAGCAGCTATAAAGTTTAGCCATTAAAATCGTATTAAAGTTACATTAAAGGACACGACTTGTTTTACAGTTATAAGTTATAGTACCATGCTATGAGCCGTTCTCTTTAGAAAAAGTTAATGATCTTGTAAAAATATGGAGACACCCCGACTGCCCTTCAGTGATTCAGTGACCTAGAAAATGTAATGAATTCAGCCACATACCATTTTATAATTTGGTGTCTAATCTATTAATTACGCCATTAAGACTTGTTTAATAGGCAAATTACCATTTTCTATAAGTCTTATCAGCTAAGTGTACCCAGCTGTGCAGGATGCGATTACTCGCCCCTGTCGGCTTGCTGATGACCCAACTGAAGTCAGAGGCACATCATCACTTCAATGTAAGGATATAACCACTATCAGTTCATGGGTCGGCCCATTTAGAATGACCAATTAAAATATCAACTGGCAGGCCTGCCTTCATCATGTGAATATTTATTGGTACTGTTAATAACATTTTCATCACATTTTTATTTTACCCTATGGATTGGAAACCTGATTTCTAAAACTAATGGTGAAGATTTGGAATGAGCTGTCAGACAAAGCAGATTCTCTTTATATATGCTGAATGGCCACTATTGGGCTGGGTTCACACGACCTGGTCGGGTTCTATGTGGGAGGCCCACAGTGGATTCTGGCTGCAAGCACGGCCGGTGACCCGTGTGTGAGACCGGCCTTAGAGGTACAAGCTGCTTAACGGTTGGAGTTCCCCTGTATGGAAATTAGACACTGTCCACCAAAGTGCAGCATAAAAGCAAGCGAGCAAGTTTCTGTGGATCAGTTTCAGTGTGAATCCATGTTAGAATGGTAAGATTGAGCAAAGTAGGCAACTTCCAACAACCCATGTTCACTGATGCTAGACTAGCCAGAACTAGTTTTTCAAAAACTGCCAACCTTCCGTGGTTTTCTTGTGCAACAGTGTTGGGTACACCAGCCTTCCAAAAGTAACTGAACCAAGAATCAAAAGTAGTATTTACATGTGTTAGCACTTAGTGGGCCCTCTTTTGGCCCTAAGGACATTAGATACTCTCCGCCACATACTTTTTACTAATATCCAATACGCTTCAGCTGGTATTTCCCTCCATTCATCCTGCAAATGTCCAGTAAATTCTCTGTTCCAATTTGTCCCAAAGATGTTCAGTAGGGTTCAGATCAGAACAGTGTACAGGCCAGTCTAATCGTGAAACATCCACATCCTCAAACCAAATAAAACAGTGTTGGATTTGTGACAAGGCACGCTGTCTTGTTGGAAGTATTGCTGACCATTCCCAGAGTTTTACCACATTGTCAGCAGTACATTATGGTCTATAGAAGGTACATCTCCATGTTCATGTTTCTTGCTACTACAACTAATGGACCAAGACAGTACCATGTAAAACATCCCCAGACAATAAGGAAGTATCCGCCATACTTAAATGTTGGCACTACCGACTTAGGCAAAAGGCATTCTCCAGGCATCCTCCACACCAAAGTACAGCCATCTGATTTGAAGAAGGAGTAGTGCAATTCGCCACTCCATAGAATGTTCTTCCATTGTTAAACCGTCCAATGACTAAACTCCTTGTACCATTGTAGATGGGCCAGAGAGAACTTGCCAGACTTTTGCAGGAGGATTGGAGGGAAACACCTCCAGAAGCGTATCAGATGTTAGTAGAGGATATGCTATGACAGTATACAATATCATTCGGGCCAAAAGAAGGCCCACTAAGTGTTAACATATGTAAATAAATACTACTTTTGATTTCTGTTCAGGTGTCCAATTAGTGTGGGTAGGATAGTGTATATTAAGAATGGTGTGATCAAGGGAAAACATCCAGAAAATAGGATCCTGTGGATGCAAACAACTCATCAAGGAAAGGGGTCAGAGTAGGATGTCAAGTATCACTCTCACAAACCAGCAATGCACAGTCAAGAAAGTTGCAACAGAATACACTGCTTGTGTTTCAACCAACATATCTGAATGTACAATTCATTTTTCCTTAGTTCAGATGGGCTATGACAGCAAACAACCAGTTCGAGTATCACTGCTGTCTAAGAGAAACAGAAAAGCAAGACTGTAGTGGGTAAAAGAGCGCAAAAATTGGATCACTAAGCAAAAAATAACATCGCCTGTTGAGACAAATCCAGATTTATGTTGCACCATGCTGATGGGAGGGACGGAATTTGGCATAAGCAGCATGCATGAATGAACCCTTCCTTGATTGTCAACATTTTAGGCTGGTGGAGGTGAATAATGGTTTGGGGCAGAGGCATAACTTTAAGCTTCTGGGCCCCAATGCAAAACCTTTAACAGGGCCTCCAACTATAATGCTTTATTCATAGTACTGGGCTCCATATATGGAGAAGAGAGGCCTTATGGGCCCACTAAGGCTTCTGGGCCCGGATGCAACCGCATCCCCTGCATCCCCTATAGTTACGCCAGTGGTTTGGGGAAGGTTTTCCTGGTACACCCTGGGTCCTCTGAGATCTGTGTATGAACTCCACACCAAATTGCTGTTGTTCTGAAAGCCAAAGGGGTCCAGTGTGCTACTAGAAGGGGGTCTCTAATAAAGTGACCATTTAGTGTACGATGACACACAGACAAAAAAAATGAAAAGGCGGGCAGTGCTTCTGGAGTGGAAGAGGCATGGAAGTTTGGAGACAACGGGTGCTGCCATCCTAGTGACAATACATAGCTGGCGGGCTATACTGCTGTCAAGTGCATGAAAAAGAGGTTTAGAAACAAAGAGTAGGATCTTGGAGGGAACCACAAAAGGGATAATTGACTAGGAAGTGATGAATAGTGAAGAACTTAATTAAATGCCAGCATGTGATGCGTTTCGGGGGAAAACAGCCTATTTCTCAAACAGCTGGAATGTATCGCTGAAGAGATATCAAATTGAATGTCAGATGGAATAGTAGATCAGCAAATCTGCTCTGGAGAGGTATGGCGAAGGATGGAGCAGATCTGCTGATAAGTCACAACTGACGTAATACCATGACCCTGAGATCCATTGTATACTATTCCATTTGATATCTCTTTAGCGATAAATTCCAGCTATTTGAGATTCAGGCTGTTTTGCCTCGAAACGCATTACATGCTGGCATTTAATAAAGTTCTTCGCTGTTCATCACTTCCAAGTCAACCATCCCTTTTGTGGTGCGCGTCAAGATAATAGTCTTTTTCCTGAACCTCTACTTCATTTGGCGTATGAGGACTCCTTACAGTGAAACATTGTCTATATGCTCCAATACAGCATTCCTCATGGGCAAATAATCAAGATATATACTGAGAATAGCGGCTTAGCTTTAGCCAGCAATCTCTTTCGAACACTGCTCCATCTATTCAGCTCCAGCCAACGTCCACATTGACTTTACACAAAGAGAATCTCAGCTGTCCGTAGCAAGCCCCGCACAAGACTCTTGGCCATGAGAGATGAAACAACTGCTCTTTTCATAAGATGCTCTATTTGTTATGTTTGTCTTGAGAGATGTGAGAAGATATTCATTCTATCTGGAGTATGCACCTGGCAGATTTCCATTTTGCAGTTGCTTGACAGCTGTGCCGTGCCGCCATTGACTTTCTTTCATATGGACATCACACCCTCCAAATAAACGTTATCACTGACACCCGTTCAACGGCCGGAGATAAAGGCAAATGCAGAGACAACGCTGTAGTGTTTGACCGATAAGGAATGAGGTGGATGGACAACCGGGCAACAGTTTTAACTTCTGATATGCCTAGAACTACAGCATCTGCATAGATCATCTGTCAATTATTGGAACACTCCAGGCAAGGCTGATGTAGTGCAGTGCATGACATTGGCAATCTCTAGTCCCTGTTCCTTGAATCAACATTGAATTTTGGAGATAGGATACCTTTTAATGGCTAGCAAAAAGAAATGATGGCTATTTAGACTAATAACACTTCTGAAGAAATACATGAATATATATGTATGTACGAATGAACACACAATAGCAGAGACATGGTGTGATTAATTTGCATTTAAAAAAGAGTAATTAATAGAGTGAGCTGAAGAGTAATGTCCCATTTGGACGGGATGACAATTGCACGGGCACTGATGTCACCGCTGAGGTCGTTAGCGCTCGTGCAGAGTGTTTAGACAGGCTGGATCGCGGGCTTCTTGCTCAGCGCTTCACCTTTTATGGCATTTCTGACTAGGAATAGCGCGGTCTGAAGTGCTCTTATTGCTATCAAACTACTGAAATCCTCAAAAGCCATGACGGTAATATGAACAAAGCATATATGTCAGTGCACTGTCCTCTTACAGCTTCTATCTGTGTATGAGTGTACATACAGGGGTAGCTGTCAATCACTGATAGGACCGCCCATTGGACCTCCAAGCTCAGAATAAGTAGATTAAAATGAGTAAATTACAAGTTGTACCAAATCTTATTCCTCAGTACTATACACTGTATCAGTCTGCTCAGCTTCTCCTGTTCTATAGAAGACTGCCAGCAGAATGGACAGCATTTTCAAGCTGACAGGTTCTATCCATATTGACTACAAAGAAACCTCAAGATTTTCTTGTTTATACATAATAACGGCAATTGAATGTGCGTGTCCACCTCCTTCCATAAAATTAGTTTTATTTGTGTTTTTTAAAATAGGACCCCAAATAAAACCATTATAGGACAAGCATGCAATGACTTCACTGGGATAGCCCCAACATTAAGTTGATTTCTTCTTTTCCCTACATGAATGTGCAACCTGGACCAGTTGAAGTGAAGCATATGAGGGAGGAACTATGGCTGAGCTCACACTGCGTTATTTGTCTACGTCCAACAAATCCATTATAAGGTTTTGTTTGATTACACGAAAACTGTATTCAACCGGAAATTATGACCTATCAAGTAGTGTAACTATAGGGGTCGCAGCTGCAACCCGCTCCCTTACCCAGGGAGGGCTGAGTACCCCTTGCCACTGTACTAGTAAAAACCATCACCAGGAATACCCTCTACAGCTCGACTCCCGCAGAACAAATCCGCATCTTCTGTCTCAACTTCCTTGATTCACGCAGCGCTGCTACCTAGGCAGTCCGACTCCTGATTGAGTGAAAGAAGTTGTGACCTGAGAATGGGGGGAGGAGTCGGACTGCCCAGTTAGCAGCAATGCGTGAATCAAAGACGTTGAGAGCGGAGATTCGGACTTGCGGTGTGGGGTCAGGCCATGGAGGGATTTGTCAGTTATTAAGAGGCACTGTAGGAGCACAGAAGGACTACTGTAGACTGTGTAGGGGCACTACTGTGGGATGCGTGGGATCATCAGGGCACTACTGTGGGCTTACCAGGGGCCCTACTGCGGGATGCGTGGGATCACCTTGAGCACTACTGCAGGATACGTGAGATCACCAAGGACACTACTGTGGGATGCGTGGGCTCACCAGGGGGCACTACTGTTGGAATGCGTGGGTTTACCAGGGCCCCTACTGCATGAGACCACCAGGGGCCATACTGTGGGATGCATGGGGGCATAGAGACGGGCCACTATGGGATGTGTGCCAGCGAAGAACGACCACTATGTGATATGCGGGTGGTGTAGAGGGACTATTATTACTTTGTGTAAAGAGCACTGAGAGCAAAGACTAGCATCAGGAAGGGGAAAGTGTGAAAAGAAGAGTTATGGCTAGAAGTACTCTCTGTAGTGGTCTTTGCAGGGATAGAGAAGAAAAACTAAAATGGACATCACAAATCCAAGAAGATGTCCCCTGTGATCACTGGAGGTACCTGCACTGTAAATGCTATCACTGTATCACTGGTATCTGACTATCATATACTGAGTGCATTATTTAGAGGTACTAGAGCTAATCTACTGTATCTGAGTCCACTATGTAATTAAACATGTCTTATAGATATGCGGTCTTTGAGTTTATATATTTATTTATTACTAGAGAGAAGAGGGGGGGTGCATGTGCCCCTAATCTTTTAAGGCTCTCAATATCTCCAGGCTCCTAGTGCTGCATCGATGGATCTCTTAAAAGACCGAGCAATACAATGGAAAGTCTCAGGTGGACCACGGTTAATGACCATGAGAGCAGGCGGGAGCCCAAGCTGACCTTTTGCACCCAGGCCCATGAGCCTCTAGCTATGACCTTGGAAAGATTGATTGACTGCTATGAGACAAAGACATAACAGTTTGCATCTTTGATCACTGTTTGCATCACTACAGTCAATGGTTCAGTCATGGCTTCTGTTTGAATACCATCTTTGGATATTTAAATAAAACCCTGGGACATAATAAGAATGCTGTGTGAACCCATCCTTAGGCTACAGCCGCTAGCGTAACTATAGGGGATGTGGTTGCACCCGGGCCCAGAAACCTTAGGGGGCCCATAATGCTTCTCTTCTCCATATAGGGAGCCCAGTACTATGAATAAAGCATTATAGTTGGGGGCCCTGTTACAGGTTTTGCATTGGGGCCCAGGAGCATCACGTTGTACCTCTGGCTACAGCCCCCTCCCTCCACCCCCCCACACAAAGCTCTGCAAAGTGTTGTACCATTTTGCACAACCATCCCAGGTTAGTGCACCACCACAATATACTATTATATACCTGCTGTAAAATGTACAACCATCCAGCCTATGGAACGCCATCTCTCCATGCCATTAATCAGCTCCTACTAGTCTCTAGGGACTGTGGTTACCAGAATACCAGGAGTTGTAGCTTCATAGCCAACCAATTCGACCAACAATAAGGGCAGCAAGATACTTACAGCAGCCATAGAATTAAGTTCATCAATGTAGAATTCAGGCCAACTTGTAGCACTCTTCTCTTCTTCTTGGTCCTTAAAAACAAAAACACATCAAAAATAAGTTTTAACATACAGATGTCTACCATGGTCTATGGATGAAATAAGCAGAGCACACAATACAATCCACAAATCCCTCTGGATAGATGACAAGCATGGAAGCAAGAAATCCCCTGACCACCATCCGTGCCCACCCCCCTTTCCACAACCTCAGTGACCAAATTTGGAAAAGCTACACAAGAATTAGAGCAATATCATGAACTACTATATATAAACTAACAAGAAGAAAGTCTTGAAGATGAAAAGATGCCCTTGGAAGACCTGCAGAAGAAAGACAAACTGTATTCTTTTAATGAATTGTCACAACTGGTTTACATTTGAAATGAAAAGCAGGAATAATTACGTTAGTCCTCGAGTGAACATCTAAGAAGCATGATTTATTAGAAAAAGGGAAATATGGCTGACACATTGTTCTGGAGTGATGGTCTGTTGGAAACAGAAAAGACACTGTCTGCAGAGGACACTCACATCTGAATAAGGAAAATTAAACAAATAAAACACAATTTTTGCTTGGTAATGACATTTTGCTCCTTTGTCTACATAAGCGTGTATTTCACAAATATGCCCACTTTTAGAAAAACAGCTCTTTATATGGGTGTGCTGCCTACAATGAGCTCTATACACCGAATGATCACTACATTAAAACCTACTCAATGATGAGTTTGTCTACCTTTTTGGGCGAGCATGGCTTTCAGACATTGAGTATGGAGGATGCTCACTGCTTCGTGGAATCCGTTCTCCAACTTGACCCATGCCCAGTGCAGCAGCTCCATCAGTTGGTGCACATTGTGCGGATAAGTGGGAGCAGATCTCACAGCCCTGTCCAGTATATCCCAAACATGTTCAATGGGGTTACAGTCTGATGAGTTTGGGGGCCAAGGCAATGTAGAGAATTCACAGAAGTGTTTCTCCAACTACTCCTTTGTGATTCAAGCTCAATGACATGGAGCGTTGTCGTGTTGAAAGATGGCACTGTGGTTGTGAAAAACGTCCTGAAGATGCGGGTGCAGATGGTCAGCTAACAGGTCCCTATAGTATTCACCATTCAACAATTGTGGCATGATGACCAACCAACCTAAGACACTCCCCAGACTAGGACACTGCCACCGCTCGCCTGTTGATCCCCAATGATAAAGTCATGGTATGGGGTTTCATGTTGTTTACACCAGATGCGGACCCAGCCATCCATCTGGTCCAGCAGGAAATTGGACCTGGCCCTCCAGATAACCTTCTGCCATATGTCCAAGGTCCACTGACATCTTTGTGGGATCATCAAGGGGTGGCCTTGTTGGTCTTCGGATATTGAACCCCAGTCCATGCAAGATACATGCATTGTCTTTGGGGAAATTTGTCTAACTTCACCCCTAATTTTACTGCTGGGTCAATTGTGGCACGTTGTTGCTGAGATACCAGATGTGTCACCAGATGCTTGTCTTTAGGATCACCCACTTTGTGATCTTCTGTCAGATGTCCATCCACAGTTCAACCAGTCGGGGTACACTCTCGATACCGTGGTTTGGGAACAGCCAACAAGTGTGATCGTTTCAGAAATTCTGGCACCACACCTCTGGGATCTAAAAGCACTACTCACTTGATAAACTGCTCCCAGTTTCGGTGCAGCCGCCTTGGTTCAAGCCTCTTAAGTCCATTGCCATCCATTCATGGCTCACATAACCACTGCAGCAAATACCAGACGTCAGTTTTGATGCTACAGCGGTAACATGATTGGACCAGGCTGGTTGCATTGGATGGGAATTATTTAAAGGGTGAGTGGTGTTTGTTCCTTATTTCAGCTCATCCTCTGCCTAGAACCTTTAGAAGACCTTCAATCACTGCTCAATAAAACGTTCTGCACCTTTCTGATATACTTTGTGTCATCATTTCATACATCTAGTTTCTGCCAGTACATGGAAACTCTCTTTTTGCAATCACAGGCTGATAAAGCCGTCCTGTCTAGGGTGTTTGTTACAATGTATCAGTGAGGTTAAGAGCCATTAGGCTATGTTCACATATGGCGGGTTGGACACAGATTTTCTGCCCGCACCCTCCTCATGGAAAATCCTCTGAATTTACATTTATTCAAACGAGTAAAAGTGAACGATATCGTCCGTTCTAAACGCAGCCAACGACGAATCGTTCATTTTTGCTCAGCAATCATTTTATGCTGGCATAAAAACCATCGTTGACTAGCTCGCTTATCGTTCAGTTTAAACGGCACTTGTTCAGTCCCGCTCATCTGCTTATACCGCGAATGTCAAAGACGGGACGATTCTCATTTGAGTGAGCCAGCGATGTATCTGCCTGTATAGACAGGCTCTACGAGAGCGAATAAACTAGCGGTGACATCAGTTGCTTATTCACTCGTTCAAATGAGAATTGGCTCATCTAAAAGGAACCTAAGGGTAGTCTCACACAAACAAATTTTAAGTGCAGAATCTGCGATCGACGTCCACGGTAATCAAAAGGCATGTATTTTTGATTTTTCGTTTACACCCATGGGAACAAATTATGTATTCCGTGAGCGGAAGAAAATTCGCAGCATGCTCGATTTTAGCGCAGATATCAAATGGACGGCTCCCATTGAAGTCAATCGATGCAAGTGTTCCGTCGCCCATACACAATTAACACTGAGTATGAGTGGCAGAGATGCTTGCAACTTCGAAGGAAAAGCCGTAATATAGGCTGAAGGGGAGAGAGATCATTCTTCTGCGCGGACCATGTGTATAGCGTACATCCGAATGGAAAAATGCTTGCATCTGCGAATTTCGCAATTACTTCCGCTGCGGAAATCATAATGTGGAATCTGACCTGCACGTGTGAGCCCGGACTGGCATCCAAGACATAAAAGAGTAGACCCGCTGCTGTTTATCACAGATTACCTACACTGATACACTCTAACAAATCCAACTTGTGAGCAGGACAAACCCATTAAAGGCATGTCTGATAGCTTTGGAATATAGATCTTGCATTCAACCCACTGATTAGGGAAGAGTAAAAGAAATATAGCGATGAAGTGTAAGCGGGCACGTCCGGGTTAAACTATCTGCAATAAATGGTCTGTGCAGTACCACGTTACTTCATTATGTTCACCCATTTTCTGTCATAACTCAGAGGCAGTACTCAGTAAAAGTCCAGCCGTCTGCACCATGCAGGGGGGCGGTAATATCTGCAGCTCATCATTAAGAGAGATGCCTTTTACAAGCCCATTAAACTGCCCCAGTAGGTCTGTTCCATGCAGTTAGGTGGCACTGCTTACACAGCGCTATACACAAGTGTGATGACCTTCATCTTCATGTCCGGGATGTATACAGAACTCTTCTCATGTCTAAAGTTTAGAACTCCTATCTTTCATATTTTTTTCCTTTTGCTGCATTATGATGTGTTTTTAGATTCAGTTTTCTCATACAATGCTCCAAATCCCCATACAAAAGATATAAGGTTAAAGGGGTTGTGCAAAAATTAGAAATTATCCTTGGGATAAGGATAAGTATCTGATTGGTGGGGATCAGACTACTGGAACCCCCACTGATCTTGAGAATGGGTCCATTGTCCCACCAAATGAATGGAGCAGCAGCTGAGTGTGTGCTTTGCAGCTCTGTTCATCTCTATGGGAATGCTGGAGGTAGAGGAATACTTCTTGTACTTGCCTTTCTACAACCACCCCACTGCATTGGATTAAATGCAGCAGCAGTGTGCATGTTTGACCTCCACTCCATTCACTCAGGGACCTTCAGCACCCCAGTTCTAATGACCAGTAGAGCTCCCAGTGAGTAGACCCCCATTGTCCAGATCCTTATCTCCTATGCTGTGGATAGGCATACCTTTTCTTTAAGGCTATATATTCCCAACGCAGCGGAAAATCGGCACCAAAACGCAAAGCAAAAAAAAGTAGTCAAAAGCTGCAACATTTGGTGTGGATTTTGACACATCTTTTGGTGCGGATCTGTATCCGATTTCACCATTTTAGTAGAAGGTGTGAAGTCTGCTGCGGATTTACACCACAATCTATACCAATAGTGCAGATTTTGAACACTGATTTTCTGCTGCTGAAAACGCGCACCATTTCTACTATATGTGAGCATAACCTGAAAGAGTTTTCCAGGACTAAACTTTTGATGAACTATCTTTCAGGATTGATGAAAGATCTTTCAGGATAGGTCATCAATAGTTGATCGGCGGGGGATCAGCTGCTCGGGATCCCCTCCAAGGCGCTGTGGAGTCTTCTCAGGCCTGTGACTTCACTTTCATTGGTCACTGGGCCGGAGAGCAGTTCAGTCTCATTCAGGTGAATGGGACTGGGCTGTCATACCAGCCACAGCTACTAGATTATGCACAGCACTGTGCCAGCTATGGACTGAAGGGACATCAGGACGCACCCTAGTTAGAGCACCCTAATTTAGTGCCAAAAAAAACCTTTAGGGCAAGTTCAAACGTAGTAGAATCAGTACGAATCTTCCACAACAGAAAATTCACACCAAAATCAGTTTAAAAACTTCATCCTTGATGCAGATTTTGATGCTTATCTGGAGAAGACTTCACCCCTTCAATTGAAAGAGTATGTTCCCATGCAAAGCAATTTAGTGCAAATCCACACCAAAATCCGCAGCATATGTCGCACAGTGGATTTTGGTGGAAGGAAGAAGTCTGCTACAGATCTGCATCAAAATCCTCACCACTGATGCAGTTATTCTCTTTTTTTGGATCTGCACCAACTCGATTATGTGTGAAAGTACTCTTAAAAAAAGACAGTGTGAGCCCCAAAAGCCAAAACTATGGGCTTGTAGGAGCTGGTATGTTACGTTCAGGTGTATCAGTCACTCTCATAGTTAACTACTTCGTCATTCTCCCACGGTCTGCCCAAAAAGCCACTGCTTGTTATATACAGTGGACTACTTATGTGCGTGTTCATAGTGACAGAACTAGTCCTCCTGGTTAGAAGTGTAAGTATAAGTAGTCCACTGTATACAAGGAGTGGTGGGAGGGGAATGGTGAGGAAGTTAAGCGTTAGCGTGACATCACTGGACTCGGTGTAGAAGCTACTATGATAGTCCATAAATTTAGTTTATGGGGTTCATAAAACTTAGTGTCCTCTTAAATCATAAAATTCTGGCTGCAATCAGCCACCACTAGAGGGAGCACAGATGCTGTCTTACTATAGAATTCGATGTAGAAACTATACACCAAGTATCTAAGTTAGTAGGCAGTTGAGCAGTTCACAAGGAGAGGCAAAAAAGGAAAGACTGGCCATGAAAATAGATATTTTCCATTGGTGTGTGAGCACAGGAGACATTCTTACCGCAGCACATAATTCTTACTCTGCATACGTCTGACGAGCGTATGAAGAATCAATTTCTCAATAGTTTTTACGGAACAAGCAATACTGCCAGTCTGTCGCACCCCACTTATTCTGCCCAATCAAAACCCACAGCGCCAGACAGCAGATCATTGTCTTGGACCTGGAGGGCATCCAACAAATACATTTTATATTATTTATAGCAATTGTTTTTCTACATGCAGACAACAATATATAAGAACACTTGTTCTAGATTTTCCGGTTGGCAATGTGATATCATCATTGTACCATGCTTACCTTCTTTTTGCTGCAGTATATTTGCCATTTCTTTTCGGCTGGGAGGGCAAACATGGCTTCTCTGTGCTTGTCTGTGAGGTCCAATTCATCCTGGAAAAAAAAAAGAGGAAAAACTATATATAAGGCTTGTTTTCTTGATATTGAACAATTTGTCATACTACATTACCCAACATCCTGGGGAGAAGCTTCCACAAATACAAGCAGCGCCTCACCGGGAACATTACTGTCTGACTTACAAGTCAATGTCAACAATTAAATTGTGCGAAGCAATGCAAATAAACGTTAGTATATAATACAATATGAAAGAATAAGCTAAAATCTGACTAACAAAATTACTATTGGGTGAAATCCAATAAAAACGGATTATTTATCCATCATAGATATGTCAGAAGGTTAACAAAAATGCATTCCATGATCTCAGACCGTCACCAGTTTGCAAACTAATGCTCATCTGCCATGGAGCCATTATCAGGACTTCCTGATAAAACTAATGTAGACTCTGAGAGCTGCAGTGTAAAGCATGGGGTAAGGGAGGGAGTATCAGGCTGAGTCACAAGTCAGATTTTAGACCATCTAGAAACGAACAGTACAGCCATTACAGCTACCATAGAGGAGGTAATAATAATCTTTATTTGTATAGCACCAACTTATTCCGCAGCGCTTTCAAGCATGGGAGAAATGCAAACAATACAACAATTACATGAGATATACAATAAGTTTGAAGCAAATGGGGTGGGGGTGGTACAGTAGGTACAAGGGGAGGAGCGAGGCATGGGGAACACAGGCAGTAGGGGATTTCATGTGGAAATCAGATATAAGAAAGCGAACGGGGTGGGGCGGTAAGGAGGTGCAGGGGTAGAGGTCGTATGTGCTAAGCAGGGTGGAAGGTGTGGAAAGTAGTGATGAGCGAGCATACTTGCTAAGGGCAATTGCTCGAGTGAGCATTGCCCTTAGCGAGTACATGCCCGCTTGAGAGAAAAGGTTCAGGGAGCGGCGAGGAACGGAGGGGAGATCTCTCTCTCCCTCTCCCCCCCCCCCCCTTCGGCTCCACCTGCTCACTGCCGCAACTCACCTGTCACCTGCGCCGGCAGCCGAACCTTTTCTCTCGAGCGTGCAGGTACTCGCTAAGGGCAATGCTCACTCGAGCAATTGCCCTTAGCGAGTATGCTCGCTCATCTCTAGTGGGGAGCCATAGGGAGGGGCGGGGGACTAGGTCAGGGGATTTGGTATGCCTCCCTGAAGAGGGGCGTTTTTAAGGTGCGTCTGAAATTTAGTGCATCTGGAATTGTCCAGATGCCATGGAGTAGAGCGTTCCAGGGGATAGGTGCTGCTCTGGTGAAGTCCTGGAGGCGAGCATGTGAGGTCAACTGAGTCACATTGAATTAATACTTAAAAAGAGTACATCCATTTGGGACGTATTGTGGTAAAAAAAAAAAAAAAAGTTTCACAACCTCATTTGAAGAGGTGAAAAGCACAATTCTGCAGCACAAATTGACATGCTGCGAAATAAAAATCTGCGCCAAGGGTCAATTTACGCTGCAGATCTTTTCTAGCGTGTGGTTGAGATTTCTCGTCATGCACTGAAATACGCTGCAGATTTTCTACATGCAAATGCATGGTGGAAAATAGACAGTGCATACACCGCATGAAAACATCCTTTAAAGCAGTGTTTCTCAACTCCATTCCTCAGGACCCCAAAACAGGCCATGTCTTCAGGATTTCCTTAGTATTGCACAGATGATGTAATTATTGTCAGTGCCTCAGACATTGCTACCAGTGTTCTTACTATAGGCCATCTTGAAAACATGACCTGTTGGGGGTCCTGAGGACTGGAGTTGAGAAACACTGCTTTAAAGGGTATGGTCACACATGGCAGAAATATGGCACATTTTCTGAAGCAAAATTGGCTGTACCAAATCTGCAGCATTTTATAGTGCAGGTATTTTAGTCTATCCAAGATGGTCGATGCAATCTTCAGAGTATCTAACCCCCATAGTGCATTGGTAGTATTAGACTACTAATGCACTATCTGTTCTCCGATTGGCCAGTGCTGTTCACGTGATCAGTGCCAGCCAATCAGAACAGTGCACAGTGTGTTGTAGCAAGACAGAAAACTGCAGCAGCCGTCTTGGCTGGCTGCAAACTGCGACCAGAACTGGTGGACCGTACAGACCGTAGAGAACAACAAGTGCAGGTAATATACCCTCCGCCTCATCGGGTCATGCAACAAAAAAGGTTACCCTGAAATTGGAGAGTCGCTTTAAACGTGCTTATCCAGCACCTTATAGAAAGATAATTACTATTACCACCATTGACAAAATCCTTCCCCTTGCTCTATAAAAACGGACAAAGATTTCGCATGGCCTTCTTATTTTAGGAGTAAATGCCCTTCAGCCGTGACAAAGTGGCCATGTGCAACGTGTCCCGGTGAAGGGTGCACATAAAAGAGCTGTTCTGTGTTCTGCTCACGAGACGGAAGAAGCCTTCAACACCCACAACTCTTTGAAAGCATCTAATTTCCCAGCTGCACCTTCCCATGCACATGGCAGGTAAACATGAAACAGACGGCTCTTAATATTTCATTACCTGCGCTAAGTTCTGAAGCTGCTTGGCTTTCATTGCCACAAATTAGCAGCAGATGCCCGGGCGCTGCGCTGCCCTTTTGAAGTAAGAATAACGCCATCAGCTGCTCTTTAAAAGCAAAGGGGAAAGATATAAATTATCCTCAAACAACTCCGTATAGCACCAGACCTAATGGCCCATATTAAAACCTGTGCCTTTTGTTATTGTCTCACACGTCACCTCGGACCCCGTAATTATAGATTGTGAGAAAAAAAACAATCACCTGGGGCTTAAAGGGTTTCTCTGTGATTTAGGCAATTAGAAGAGGACCTGCCAGCTCTCCTGACACATCTAGTTAGTAAATCCATGTGTTCCGCATGAAATAATAATTCTGGAACATCCTTTCTTAGAACTCTGCATTGTGCCGTTCCTCTGCTGTTCCTCCTGGAAATGCGAAAGTTAACTAATAACTTTACTCCTGTTTCTTAAAACGGGCACATAGGCTTGTACCTCCGGGCAGCTAAGCCTGGTACTGCAGCTGGTCCCATTCACTCGTGTGTGTGCCAATGAGTGTGACTGGGTAGACAGAACAAGCCAGGACAGCAGACTCACTAATGCGATTGGTTATTAAAGCTGTGATATGTATGGGAACTGGTGAATTAATGAAATTCTTATTTCAATTCTAAGCGCCAATTCACACTGGCGTATCTATCTGTGTGCGCTACGTATTTTTTACTGACTGAATATGGACAGCACACGGGCCCATTAAAATAAATTGGTGTAACCAGACTTTTATGCATGCCCATGAAAATCTATGGGAGCGTAAAGATTGATGACACATCCGCAATAAAAACAGATGCAACACAGACCAAAACTGCATCCACCTGTGTCAATGAGCCCTGGTCAATATAATCAGAGACCCCTGTGAGGAGAAGGGAAGGTTGTGAGACAAAGCAACGCTCTCGTGTGCGGATGTTCTTTATCACTTTGTGAGCTCGGTTTCAAGTAACTATTACGGCAATAAATGAAACAAAGAAAAGCAATACTGGGAAGTGGCGAGCGCGCCTAATAAATGACATCAGGGAACACTAATATGCTGCGTTGCATTTTACACAGCCGCCAGTGTAGTTTGTTTATCCCTGTGATAGGGAAAATCAATGTATACTGAAGAGGATGTGAGTTACCGTCTCCTTCCTCCAATACATCTCTTTATTTCCTATCTCACTCTGTTCCGCAGTCCTACAGAACTGCCTCCCGGGTCACAGGACGGACCTATGAACAAGTCATCTCCTTTCTGTGGATTGAGTCATCACCATCGGGGCATGTACCATGTCCTCCAGCTCACATACAAAGTGCACATCAGATCCAACAACTTTACCGATAACTCAGGGGTTATACACTTATTCTTTTATAGCCTAGTTGGATTCCGGTGATCCAGTGAGAATCTGAATGATTATCATTCAGTGTCAATACATGCCGGGACCTAATGACGAATGAGACGTATCATTCCGTGTAAACAGGCAGTCACTTATGAAAGACTGCCTGTTTACTGTGAATGGAGGCGAGAGAAACTGAAATGATCCCTGGCCCGCTCCACCTCCATTCAGTCAGTGATGCTGGTTCTGGTGTAAAAGCACAGGAACCATTTTTGCTGGGACGACCTGTTGGGCCCCTGTTGGCCGACACATCATCCCGTGTAAAATAACACGTTATACAGCTTTTTAATCTACTTTGTGTTTCAATTACTTGACATCTAAGATGTGTTCACCGTCCATGAACGTGAACATCTAGTCCTGTTATCAGGTAAATTTACCCATACAAATTCAACAACTGTCGGAAATTGAAATTCAATGTCCCCATGATTCATCTTTTCCTCGAATTCATAAGTTGAGAGGAAACTTGATCCAGCCCCATACACATTAGAGAGTCGTCCGACTCTACAGTTATCGTTGGGTTCAGATGACTACCATCAATGTAGGGGAACCCCAAATAGATATAGTTGTATCCAGCCTGGACAATGCTCTACGAGCTCAACACATCAGCTGCTGTACACTAATCTCTCTGCAGGTTTGCTACAATGAATCACTCTCCAGGCTGCTAGCTAACTTGTATCCTGGGAGTGGCAACTGTCTCAAAGGACTTGTGCAGGATCAGGCTCTTTTCACACCATGTTAATGGCTTCCATTAAACATATGTGCTGGGAAAAGCTCCCAATGTATATGTTTAACGAAGACTCTGACGAATGCTTAAAAGCCCTTTTCCACAGGCAGATCCTCTGCAGTTTTTAACAAGCGCCAATATAGAATGTTAATTGGCGCTTGTTCTACTGTACACATGTGGTAAAGGATTGCTGGTATAGGGAAGAACAATTGTTAATGATGGTTCACCCCCATATAGATTGCTTTCTTCAACAACCCATCTCTCCATTTACTTGGAAAGATGTGCGGTCAATGAGCGAGCAAGAAAGAGCCAATCAGCTGAACAATGAGCATAGTCACAAGAGCCGATGATTGGGCACGAACGTTAGTAAGCCCTATCAGCAGCCCATGAAAAAGGGCCTTAAGAGTGGCATCATCACTCATCGGATATAAGGGCACCTTGTAAGAAAAAAACCCTCATTCGTTAGATCACATATTGCTAAAATTGTATTCGTTTATTGGATCAGTCATGAAAAACTATTGAAAATCATTTAACCCCTTGAGTGGCACGCCCGGAAATTTTCCGGGACGAGCTCCACTGCCCATAGCGATATAGCCCGGAAGAATTCCAGGCTATGTATCACTATGGGAGCTGCAGAGCACAATGCCACAAGCTGTGACATTGTGCTCTGCCTGCACAGACCCACACAGAGCAGTGCAAGGGCTTTGAAAAACCAGCAGAAGATATTGCCGACATGCCGGCAAACTCCTGCTTTGTTTACAGGTTGCCATAGAGACCATTGGCTTGTCAGAAGCAAGCCGATGGTCTCTGTGGCAGGGAGAACTTGGTGCTTGTCTGTCAGAGGACAGCTAGGTACCTGCTCTTACAGCAGAGATCAGAGAAAACCTCCGATCTCTGCTGTGTTAACCCTTTACATGCTGCAGTCTATGTGACTGCAGCATGTAAAGGGCTGTCACTGCAGCATGTAAAGAGCTGTCACCATCGGACCCCCGGAATGTGATCAGGGGTCCTGATGGGTCCCTGTGGAATTCCCCTAAAGGGACAAAAAAATAAAAAAAAGAAAGGAAAAAAATTATTAAAAAAATTATAAAAACACTTGTCTCCCTTTACTTTGTAAAAAATCAAAAATACAATCACACATGTGGTATCCATGCATCATAATGACCCAGAGAAGGAAGTTAATGCATTATTTAACCCCTTAATGACATGGCCCCTTTTTGTCTTTTTTCCCCATTTCTTCCCCCCCCCCTGTTTAAAAAATCACAACTTGCCCAGCAAAAAACAAGCCCTTATATGGCCATGTCAATGGAAAAATGAAAAAGTTATGTCTCTTGAGACGCAACTGCAAAATTGGTTGAAATTCAATGATTAGACCATTTTAAAAAACCTGCCCTGGTGGGCACGACAGGGTGGTAGGAAACCCGCCACTCAAGGGGTTAATGTGTCAATTAAAAGGGATGCCTGAGACAGATGCCATACACAGTGGTATCCATCACCGTTAGACTGGTACCCATTTAAATGGATAAAAAAACAGAATGAGTCCAGAAAAAAAAAGAAGGATGGGTAGCTAGCAAAAGGAGGGCAAAGGGACCTCTATCTATAGGTTATACGTTCGATGGATGAAACCTATAGATTCATTTGACACCTGCTTCGGGTACTTTCCCGACATATAAATTAAATGGATCACAAAACGTGCCGTGCAAGAATAACCTCAAAATTGGTCTGGGATTCCCCCCCCCCCCCCCAAATCAGCACCACTCATCTATGTGGCAGTCAGAATAGGTTGTCAGTTATGGTTCTCAAACTCTAGTGGTTAATTACCTACTACTTTGCTACTTTCGGCCACGAAAGGGATTATCCGGTAACGTTTTGATCATGGCTCCCAGGATATGAGTGCTGATGCCAGGAGACCAGGCAGGGATGACTTCTGCTGTCAACAGAAACCAGGAGAACCTTGGAGACGGATCGTTGGGACCGAGGACGGGTAAGTACTGCTGGACTTGTTGTATTCGTACATTGAAATATTAAAGAGTAACCGGACAACCCCTTTAATCATCTAGGCAAATTTGGTGTGAGGGTGTGTGGGTGGAGGACCAATGGGTTAATTACTTTTTTTCTAGATGCCACTGCAATTTTTTTTTCACCTTACAGCGCTTTTTTTTGTATTCCAGATCTCCAGAAGTGGATGCAGCTGTATATCACTAAGGGACAGGGGAGCTCGAAAAATAATACTATACCCTCAAATTGATATGGGCTAGTGCTAGGCCATTATAGCAGTGCAGAGCATTCAGGGAACAAACCAGAAGAGGCTGCAGTGTGTATTCCAAGTGGGAACGGAGTAAGGAAGTATACAGATGCTTATTTCAGGAGCACCGAGCGTGGCACTATAATTTGGGAGGTATTATGGATATCAACAATGGTCTATATGTTAAGAGTACTGTATATGAAGTAGTCAGAGGGAATATTTGAATGGACTGTATTTTATTTTGTGGCAGCAAATTATACTGCAAACCGTATAAAAACCAAATGGCGGGAGTAGTAATAATAACAAATCAGAAACAGATATACACGCTGACCCACTTTTTGCACATCTGAAAAAACATTAAGGAGATTACGGTTGTGGGAGTATACCCAAGGGGGCAATCTTTTGATTTGGATAGTACAATATAAAATTGGAATGCTGTAATATACATAATTAAGAAGGGCTTACAAGTCATACAGAATACGAATGGCAAACTTGGATTGTGGGCTAGTTCAACAGTATTATTAAGGATCAAAGGCTTGCAAATGACAACGAGCAGTCATACATATTACATGGATACGTAATAAACACCTACTTTGTACATTTACCCTCTGATATTACAGCAATAACCTGCAGGCTGCCTCCACCTCAAGTAACAGTAGAGTGAATGGTAACTCAACTTTGGCAAGATCTATGTTCTAGCCAGCACTGCGCAGAATTCCTAAAGCCCTGGCTCATACTACAGTCATAATACAAAGTAACTAGAAGAGAATACCTTGGTAGCATGGTGCCATACAGCGACACATAGACTGCCAATTGCTCTACTGCCCAGAAGTGCTATGCTGCTATAAAGACTCAGTTCACAAGGTTCAGACTACTGAATTACTTCTAATAGCCCCCATAGATAGATCTACTTATATTCCTGTAACATTATGGTTTTGGATAACTAGCTGATCGGTGGGGGTCTGACCACTCTACTATTTTGGTATTCCCATTGATATGAAAGGAGCGGTGGCTGAGCATACGCGCTGCCCCTCCATTCAATTTGCCAGTCTCTAATGGGGACATGGGACCCCCATTCTGGCGATCAGTGAGCATCCCAGCATTCTGACAACCATTTAGCAGCTAGTTATCTCCTATTTTGCAGATAGTGGATAATTTACGGTCACCGAAATACCCCTTTAAGAGAGTCTGACTCAAATACTGAAGAGCACCTGCACTTGCACCTTCGGAGCACTTCTGCTTTATCGGCCTTTTTCGTCTCATTACGGGAGCTGAAGGCGGCCCCATATAGTGCTATATAAGATGCTGGAAAGAGACGAAAACGACCAATGGTGAAAATGCAGGCACTCATTAAAAGGTACCTCTACATGGGGCGCTTCTCGCCTGAATTCTCGCTGGAAACAGGGCGATTATCGTCCTGTGAACACGCAGTCGCTAACAGGGCGCTGAGTCACAAATTGCTCACCTGTTACAGGACCAGAAATAAAAACAAAGCGGCTAACGAGCTGTGTAAACAGAAGCCGCTCAATGTTTGAGCAACTTCAGTTTACTGTAAATGAAGGCGGGCGGAGAGAATGATCTGCGGCCGGCCCACCTCTATTCACTAGAAGGACTCTTCCTCCTATGTAAGCTCAGCAGTGATAGTCGGGTGGTAGTCTGTGGGACGGCTGTCAGGCGCTTATACGCCCGCCAGTCACCCTGTGTAAAGGTACCTTACTGCCTTGTTTCCATTGCCAGTAACACCACGATTAATAGATGTCACCAGTTTGTAAGCGAAGAATAAACTGTGAAGGCAAACAGGCCTCCGTGTTTGTTTAGCATTTGCATTCT